>NW_016810872.1:475045-479938 GCF_001698545.2 Rhinopithecus bieti | reverse complement strand
AGGTTTTTTGTGTCTCTATCTCCTTCAGTTCTGCTCTGATCTTAGTTATTTCTTGCCTTCTGCTAGCTTTTGAATGTGTTTGCTCTTGCCTCTCTAGTTCTTTTAATTGTGATGTTAGAGTGTCAATTTTAGATCTTTCCAGCTTTCTCTTGTGGGCATTTAGTGCTATAAATTTCCCTCTACACACTGCTTTAAATGTGTCCCAGAGATTCTGGTATGTTGTATCTTTGTTCTCATTGGTTTCAAAGAACATCTTTATTTCTGCCTTCATTTCATTATGTACCCAGTAGTCATTCAGGAGCAGGTTGTTCAGTTTCCATGTGGTTGAGTGATTTTGAGTGAGTTTCTTAATCCTGAGTTCCAGTTTGATTGCACTGTGGTCTGAGATTGCAGTTTGTTATAATTTCTGTTCTTTTACGTTTGCTGAGGAGTGCTTTACTTCCAACTATGTAGTCAATTGTGGAATAGGTGTGATATGATGCTGAGAAGAATGTATATTCTGTTGATTTCGGGTGGAGAGTTCTGTAGATGTTTATTAGGTCCGCTTGGTGCAGAGCTGAGTTGAATTCCTAGATATCCTTGTTAATTTTCTGTCTCATGGATCTGTCTAATGTTGACAGTGGGGTATTAAAACCTCCCATTATTATTGTTTGGGAGTCTAAGTTTCTTTGTAAGTCTCTAAGGACTTGCTTTATGAATCTGGGTGCTCCTGTATTGGGTGCATATATATTTAGGATAGTTAGCTCTTCTTGTTTAATTGATCCCTTCACCATTATGTAATAGCCTTCTTGTCTCTTTTGATCTTCGTTGGTTTAAAGTCTGTTTTATCAGAGACTAGGATTGCAACCCCTGCCTTTTTTTGTTTTCCATGTTCTTGGTAGATCTTCCTCTATCCCTTTATTTTGAGCCTATGTGTGTCTTTGCACATGACTTAGGTCTCCTGAATACAGGAAACTGATGGGTCTTGAGTCTTTATCTAATTTGCCAATTTGTGTATTTTAATTGGTGCATTTAGCCCATTTACATTTAAGGTTAATGTTATGTGTGAGTTTGTTCCTGTCATTATGACATTAGCTGTTTATTTTGCTTGTTAGTTGATGCAGTTTCTTCCTAGCATCGATGGTCTTTACATTTTGGCATGTTATTGCAGTGACTGGTACTGGTTGTTCCCTTCCATGTTTAGTGCTTCCTTCAGGAGCTCTTGTGGGGCAGGTCTGGTGGTGACAATACTCTCAGCATTTGCTTCTCAGTAAAATATTTTATTTTTCCTTCACTTATGAAACTTAGTTTGACTGAATATGAGATTCTGGGTTGAAAATTCTTTTCTTTAAGAATGTTGAATATTGGCCCCCACTCTCTTCTGTCTTGTAGCATTTCTGTGAGAGATCCGCTGTTATTCTGATAGGCTTCCCTTTGTGGGTAATCTGACCTTTCTCTCTGGCTGCCCTTAACATTTTTTCCTTCTTTTCAACTTTGGTGAGTCTGACAATGGTGTGTCTTGGAGTTGCTCTTCTCGAGGAATATCTTTGCGGCATTCTCTGAATTTCTTGAATTTGAATGTTGGCCTGCCTTGCTAGGTTGGGGAAGTTCTCTTGGATAATATCCTGCAGAGTGTTTTCCAACTTGGTTCCATTCTCCCAGTCACTTTCAGGTACAGTAATCAGATGTAGTTTTGGTCTTTTCACATAGTCCCATATTACTTGGAGACTTTGTTTGTTTCTTTTTACTCTTTTTTCTCTAAACTTCTCTTCTCACTTCATTTCATTTATTTGATCTTCAATCACTGATACCCTTTCTTCCAGTGTATCAAATCGGCTATTGAAGCTTGTGTATTTGTCACGTAGTTCTTGTGCCATGATTTTCTGTTGTATCAGGTCATTTAAGGACTTCTCTGCATTGGTTATTCTAGTTAGCCATTCATCTAATCTTTTTTCAAGGTTCTGAGCTTCTTTGCGATGGGTTCAAACTTTCTCCTTTAGCTTGGAGAAGTTTGCTCATCTGTAGCCTTCTCTCCACTCGTCAAAGTCATTCTCCATCCAGCTTTGTTCCGTTGCAGGTGAGGAGCTGCGTTCCTTTGGAGGGGGAGAGACGCTCTGAGTTTTAGAATTTTCAGCTTTTCTGCTCTGTTTTTTCCCCATCTTTGTGGTTTCATCTACCTTTGATCTTTGATAATGGTGATGTACAGATAGGGTTTTGGTGTGGATGTCCTTTCTGTTTGTTAGTTTTCCTTCTAACAGTCAGGACCCTCAGCTGCAAGTCTGTTGGAGTTTTTGATGGAGGTCCACTCCCGACCCTGTTTGCCTGGTTATCTGCAGCAGAGGCTGCAGAAGAGTGAATACTGCTCAACAGCAAATGTTGCTGCCTGATCATTCCTCTGGAACCTTCATCTCGGAGGGGTGCCCGGCCGTGTGAAGTGTCAGTCTGCCCCTACTGAGGGGTGCCTCCCCATTAGGTTACTCAGGGTTTAGGGACCCACTTGAGGAGGCAGTCTGTCCGTTCTCAGTTCTCAAACTCCGTTCTGAGACAGCCACTACTCTCTTCAAAGCTGTCAGACAGGGACATTTAAATCTGCAGAGGTTTCTGTTGCCTTTTGTTTGGCTATGCCCTGTCCCCAGAGGTGGAGTCTACAGAGGCAGACAGGCCTCCTTGAGCTGTGGTGGGCTCCACCCACTTCGAGTTCCCAGTCACTTTGTTTACTTACTCAAGCCTCAGCATTGGTGGGTGCCCCTCCTGCAGCCTCACTGCCACCTTGCAGTTAGATCTCAGACTGCTGTGGTAGCAATGAGGGAGGCTCCGTGGGTGTGGGACCCTCTGAGCCAGACACAGGATATAATCTCCTGGTGTGCCATTTGCTAAGACCCTTGGAGAAGTGCAGTATTAGGGTGGGAGTGACCTGATTTTCCAGGTACTGTGTGTCATGGTTTCGCTTGGTTAGGAAAGGGAATTCCCTTACCCCTTGTGCTTCCTGGGTGAGACTATGCCTCACCCTGCTTCAATTCTCTCTTGGTAGGCTGCACCCACTGTCCTGCACCCACTGTCTGACATGCCCCAGTAAGATGAACCTGGTACCTCAGTTGAAAATGCAGAAATTACCCGTCTTCTGTGTCACTCACACTGCCAGCTGCAGCCTGGAGCTGTTCCTATTTGGCCATCTTGGAATCTCCCTCTCCACTGTGTGAATTTCAATGAGCTCTTTCAGGGTAAATTAGTTCAGAATGGAAGGATGTAGGTATAACCGAGTAACAAAAACCTCCCAAAGTTTTAGAGCTTATTACGCTGAAGATTCATTACTCACTCACATTGCAAACCTATGGAGTCATTTGCAGGGATTTATTTCAAGTAAGTGGGACTTGTGAGATCATGAGAAAAAATGAATGAAGTGCTGGGTATCCGCATCTATTTACACATCTTTAGAAGAATTCAGTCAATAATAGCTGTTGAGTGTCTTACTAGTCATAAGAAAAGCAAACAGGAAATTGTTGTCATTATATAAGAAAGATAATTTCTTCTTGGGGTTTTGTGTCCACAAAACCAGCCATATAGTACAATGGGCAATGTCCTCACTTGGTGACAGATTGGTTAAGATGGCCATAATGTTCCTTTCAACTTGACTTTACACAGGTTTCTTCTTGACTCCAGGCCCGATCTTACTCTTCTTAGGGAATTTACTTTAGAAAATCTATAATTGTAAATTCTTTCTTTGCCCCATTGAGATGTAAATCTACACGTTAGTGAGGCTGGAGGAAGTGAGGGGTTGTCTTTCCGGAAGAGCTGGGAGTCATCCCTTTGAAATGAAATCATCAAGAAAGATGGTGTTTCTATCTCTCACTCTCTCGGAGGGTAAGAGCCTAATTTCAAGTATAACAAACACAGATCGCCTAATCACATGGACTAACCTCACCCCTAAGGTCCTTCAGTGCTTTTTCACTAGCTCATTCCAGTGCCTAAGAACTCTTCTTTTGTTTCAGGGGAATTGGATTTAATCTCTGATCCATTTTGCATTCGTTTTAAATAAAGTCTTTCTCGTACGTTTTACTTTATCCAGTGCAATTTTTCTTTGTTGAGAGTAGCCAATATATAATTCAAAATAATATTCAATTAAAAGGCTTTTAAAACACTTTTCAATTACTCTATAAACTTTGTCCTTATGAGAGTTGTTCAGTATTTTGAGTAATTTTTTTCATAATTTTGAAATCTAAAACCATGCAATAAATAATATTTTTAGACAACGAGGGTCTTTTCATTCTAAAACCTTAACCATCATGTATCTTAAGAGTTAAAGCATTCCTTCTCTCAATATTACAACTAAATAGTAAGGAGATTTTCGTAATGCAGACAAAACTTTAATCAAAAGTATTCAAATTAAGGTGTTATTTCTAATAGCTAAATTATGACACACCTAAGCCACAGAAAAATACTGATGACATATGTTAAATAATAAGACAGGAATCAAATGTATAATCCGTACCAAAACATAAAGAGTGGCTGTCTTTGGTTGGCTTATTATGGATAATTTTATTTTCTTCTTTATATTTTCTGTAATTTAAAATTCAAAAACCATTTACTTATCAAATGATAAATATTATTTAAAAATATATCTCCTTGCCGGGCGTGGTGGCTCAAGCCTGTAATCCCAGCACTTTGGGAGGCCGAGACGGGCGGATCGCAAGGTCAGGAGATCGAGACCAGCCTGGCTAACACGGTGAAACCCCGTCTCTACTAAAAAAATACAAAAAACTAACCAGGCGACCTAGCGGGCGCCTTAGTCCCAGCTACTCGGGAGGCTGAGGCAGGAGAATGGCGTAAACCCAGGAGGCGGAGCTTGCAGTGAGCTGAGATCCGGCCACTGCACTCCAGCCTGGGCCACAGAGTGAGACTCCATCTCAAAAAAAA
>NW_016810872.1:472067-473534 GCF_001698545.2 Rhinopithecus bieti | reverse complement strand
ATTTTCTTAAAACACATATAAAGTTAATTTATTCATTAAGAAAAGACTAAAAGTTGTTCATTAGTAAACATATGCAATTACTAGACTTGTATTTGATTTAAAATTGTGACTTCTTTTCTATATAACTGCTTTATTCAATTTCACTGACTATTCCCAAAGGTGGTCCTAGAAATTTCAAAAGTTTTTGAATTCTTTTCTATTTGATTGATAATATGATTTTTTTGTTATTTATTTATTTATTTATTTATTTATTTATTTATTTATTTTTGCCTCAGGTAACATTACTGAGGTAATTGGGATCATAAAATAATCACAGAAATTGCTTAGGTTAGATTTCACTGTATGAAACCAACAACCATTTGATGATTGCTCAATAAATGCACATTTCTATAGCCATATCTAGTAATCAGGGGACTGTGATGCTTGATAGTTACCAAAGAAATATAATTTAGAGTCCTCTATGCTTGAGAAATGTGGTTACTTCTCAAAACAACTGTTTCCCCCTAATAAGCTGGAATAGTATATGAACAGATAATTCAAGTCTAGCAGGAAGAAAGCAAGGAAGAAACTTTTCTAAAGTAGTATTCTGCTTTATTACTTGTATCACTTAGCATCTCAGCAGGAAATGGAGTGATTACTGTAGCTGAAGGAGAGGAGGACCAGAGAGGAGGTGTGAATTTGGGCTGAGGAATGTAGCTACTGCTAACCTGCACTTCACAGGGAGGGGTGCCACATCTTTTTCCTTCCATTCTCTGATCTGCTACTAGTGCTTCTCGCTGGCAAAGCCAAACAGGATTACAAGGCATAGAGGTCAGCCTCCTGGGCACAAAGCAGAGTGGAGAAGGCTGGAGAGTATATCTGCAGCTTGTCCCTTCACTGTTGATTATTTCTTTTGCAGTGCATAAGCTTTTTAGGTTAATATAGTTCCATTTATCTACTTTTGTTTTTGTTGCCTGTGCTTTTGAAATCTTAACCATGAATTATTTGTCTAGATGACAAATGTCTAGAAGAGTTTTCCTTAGGTTTGTGTGTGTGTGTGTGTGTGTGTGTGTGTGTGTGTGTGTGTGTGTAGTTTTATAGTTTTAGAGCTTACATTTAATCTTTAATCCATTTTGAGTTGATTTTTGTACACAGTGAGAAAAGGTTCCATTTTCATGTGGCTATTAAATTTCTCCAGCATCATTTATTAAAGAGGGTGACCTCTCCCCAAAGTAATTTCTTGTCAGCTGAGTCAAAGATTAGTTGGCTGTAAATACGTGGATTTATTTCTGGGTTCTGTTTTCTATTCCATTAGTCTATATCTATTTTTAGACCAATACCATGCTATTTTGGTTACTATAGCCTTGTAATAAATTTTGAAGGCAGGTAGTGTAATGCATAATGCCTTTCACTTTGTTCTTGCTTGGGATTGCTTTGGCTCTCAGGATCTGTCTTCTTCCTCTTCTTTTTTTTTTTTTTTTAAGATGG
>NW_016810872.1:462666-471410 GCF_001698545.2 Rhinopithecus bieti | reverse complement strand
TTAAGATGGACATATCTAATTTTGTAAATATACAAATTCATGAGCAGGAAAATATACGTTGTGGTTAAATCCACCTGTTTAAGACATTTTCTTAAAACACATATAAAGTTAATTTATTCCTCTGTCTCTCACTCTGTCACCCAGAGTGAGTATTTGCCTCTCTCTGTCACCCAGGCTGGAATGCAATGGCATGATCTTGGCTCATTGCAACCTCCGCCTCCCAGGTTCAAGTGATTCTCCTGCCTCAGCCTCCCAAGTAGCTGGGACTACAGGTGTGCGCCACCATGCCTAGCTAATTTTTTGTATTTTTAGTAGAGACAGGGTTTCACCGTGTTAGTCAGGATGGTCTGTATCTCCTGACCTCGTGATCCACCTGTCTTGGCCTCCCACAGTGCTGGGATTACCGGAGTGAGCCACCGCGCCAGGCCTCTTTCTTCATTTTACATGAATTTCATAATTGTTTTTTTCTAATTTTGTGAAGAATTACATTAGTATTTGATAAGAATCACATTGAATCTGTAGATTGCTTTGGGCAATATGATCATTTTAATATTAATAATATTAATTATTCTATTCCATGAGCATAGGGTATCTTTCCATTTTAGGGGCATTCTCTTTAACTTTTATCAGTGTTTTAAATTTTCTTGTAGAGATCTTTAACCTTGGTTAATTTTTTTTCTTAGGTATGTTTTGTAGCTATCATAAATATGTTTGCCTTCTTGATTTCTTTCTCAACTAGTTTGTTATTGGTGTATAGAAATGTTACTGGTTTTTGTGTATTGATTTTGTATTCTGTAGCTTTACTAAATTTGCTTATCAAATCTAGGAGTTTCTGGAGGAAGGAACCTTTAGTTTTTTCTACATAAATCATCGTATCAACAGCAAAGAGGGACAGTCTAACTTCTTCCTTTCCAATTTAAACCTCTTTCATTTTTCTTTTCCCTTGCCTAATTGCTCTATTTAGAACTTCCAGTACTGTGTTGAATAGGAGTGGTAAAAATGGACATGCTTGTTGTGTTCCAGATGTTAGAGGAAAGTATTTCAGCTTTTCCTCATTCACTGTGATGTTAGCTGTAGGTTTGTCTTATATACTCTATTATTTTGAGGTATGTTCCTTCTATTTATGTTGTTGATAGTTTTTATCATGAAGCAATGTAGAATTTTATTAAATGCTTTTTCTGCATCTATTGAGATGATCATGTCATTTTATCCTTCATTCTGATGATGTTGTGTTTCATGTCAATTGTATTGCATATGTTGAACCATTCTTGCATATCTGGGATAAATCCCACTTGATGATGGTGTTTTATGATGTGCTGGTGGATTTGGTTTGCTAATATTTTGTTGAGGATTTTTGCATCTAGGGTCATCAGGTATATTGGCCTGTCTTTATTTATGTGTCCTTGTCTGGTTTTGTTATCAGAATGATGCTGGCCTCATAAAATGAGTGGGAAAGAATTCACTTGTCTTTAATTTTTTGGAATAGCTTCAGGAGAATTGGTTATGTTTATCTTTTGTACATTTGGTTGCTATCAGCTGGGAACCCATTTGATCTTTGTCTTTTCTTTGTTGGGAGATATTTTATTATTAACTGAATCTTTTTATTCGTAATGGTCTGTTCAGGTTTTCGATTTCTTCCTGATTCAATCACGGTAGGTTGTGTTTCCAGGAATTTATTATCCATTTCCTCTAGATTTTCAGTTTGTTATGAATAGTTATTCATAATAGTTTCTGATTATTTTTTGTATTTCTGTGGTGTATGTTGCAATGTCTCATTTTTCCTTTCTGATTTTGTTTGTTAGGGTTTTCTGCCTCTTTTTATTGGTTAATCTAGATAGTGATTTATGAATTGTGTTTATATTTTTGAGGAACCAGCTTTTTTGCTGATCCTTTGTAATTTATTTTAGTCTCCATTTCATTTTATTTTACTCTGATTTTTATTTTTTCTTTCCTTCTGCAAATTTTGGGTTATGCTTATTCTTGCATTTCTAGTTCCTCAAGGTACATTGTTAGGTTATTTGAAATCTTTCTGCTTTTTTTGACGTAAACAGGGGGTTATTAATATAAACTTTCCTCTTGGCACTGCTTTTGTTGTGTCCCTCAGGTTTTAGTATGTTATGTTTCCATTTTCAATTGTTTTGAGAAATGTTTTGATTTCTAACTTTATGTCTTCATTGTTCAAATGGTCTTTTAGGACATGTTGTTTAATTCCCATGTATTTGTAATTTCCAAAGTTAATCTTGATATTAACTTATAGCTTTGTTTTATTGTGGTCTTAGAAGATACTTGATAGGATTTAAAATTAAAAAAAAAAATTGTTGAGACTAGTTTTGTGGCCTAATACATGGTCTATCTTGGAGAATGTTCTATGTGCTAATGATAAGAGTATATATTCTGCAGTTGTTGGATAGAATTTTCTATAAATATCTGTTAGTTCCTTTTGCTCTAAACTCCAGTTTAAATCTCATGTTTCTCTATTGATTTTCTAGATATCTGTCTAGATGATCTGTCTAATGCAAAAGTGAGGTGTTGAATTTCCTTACTATTACTATGTTGGAGGCTATCTCTCTCTCTTTAAATCCAGTAATGTTTGCTTTATGAATCATTGTGCTCCTGTGTTGGGTGCATATATATTTAGAATTGTTATATCTTCTTGCTGGATTGTTCTTTCTCTTTATCGTTACATAGTGACCTTCTTTATCTTTTTTCCCTTTTTTTTAAACCTAAAGTCTATTTTATCTTCTATAAGTGTAGCTCCTCCTGCTCACTTTTGGTTTCCATTTGTGTGGAATATCTTTTGTATCCTTTTACTTTGAGTTTATTAGGCAGCATAAAGTTGAATCACATTTTGTCATTCATTCAGCCAGTCTATATATTTTAAGTGGAGAGTTTAATCTATTTACATTCAAGATTATTATTGATATTTGATGTTTTGGTAATGTCATATTGTTGATTATTTTCTGTTGTTTTGCGTTTTCTTTTTTCCTTTCTTTTTCTCTTATTGTTTGTCATTGTGGTTTGGTGGTTTTCTATAGTGGCACCATTTGAGTCCATTGTCTTTTTCATTTGTGTGTTTGCTTTACCAGTGAGTTTTATACTTTTGTGTGCTGCCATGATGGTAAATGTTGTTCTTTCAATTTCAAGTTTAGGAATCTCTTGAGTATTTCTCATAGGTCTGTTCTAGTGGTGATTAATCCCCTCAGCATTTGATTGCCTGAAAATGACTTTATTTCTCCTTCATTGATGAAGAATAATCTTATTGGAAATAATATCCTTGGGTGACAGGTTTTGTTCAGCACTTTCAGTATGTCATTTTATTCTATACTGGGCTTTAAAGTTTCTTCTGAGAAATCTGCTTTTATTCTGAGATTTTTCAGAAAATTGATGACTAGATACTTCTCTCTTGTTTGTAGAATCCTCTCTTTGAAGCTGTCTTTAGACAGTTTGACTATAATGTACTGTGCAGAAGACCTTTTTACATTGCATCTTTTTAGGGATCTTTGTGCTTCCTGTATCTAAATAGCCAAGTCTCTTGCTAGGCTTGGGAAGTTTTCATCTATTATTTTGTTAAATAGGTTTTCTAACACTTTTGTTCTCTCTTTGGGGACACTTATAATTCAAATATTCTATTGCTTTATGTTCTCCTAAACATCCTGAAGTCTTTACTCATTCTTTTTAATTCTTTTTTCCAAAAAAACCTGCCTTCATGTTCTGAAATTCTTTCTTCTGCTTGATTTAGTCTATTGAAGTTTTCAAATATATTTTGTATTTCATTCAATAAATTTTTTAGTTCTAGGATTTGTTTGGTTTGTTTAAAAAATATCTATCTCTTTGGTAAACTTGTCATTCATATCCTGAATTCTTTTTCTGATTTCTCTGTATTGTTTCTCATATTTCTCTTGTATTTCACTGAGCTTCTATAAAATCAATATTTTTAATTCTTTATCTGAGAATTTGTGACTTTCTTTGTGATTGAAATCTTTATTCTGTTCCTTTGGAGGTTTTACATTTTCTTCCCTTTTCATGTTCATCGTGTCCTTACTTTGATGTCAGCACATCTGATGTAACAGTTGTGTTCCAATTTTTAAAATTTGTTTTCATAGGGTATGACTTTTTCCTGAAGATGGTTTTCACTGGGTAGGGCAATTTGGCTTTGATTTTCAGTCATGCAGAAATATAGTCTCTATATGATTTCTTTGAATGTATGTAGTTCAGTTATATCTGTGATGTCTTTAGTGGCTTAGGATGGGGCTATTCATGGAGGCTGTGGTGAAGTTCTGCTGGAGAGTAGGATGCTAGTTGGGTCAGTCTTTTGGCCCCTGTGGTGACAGCATTAAGCTGAATGTACCTGTTATTGATCCCCAGAAGACAGTATGTTGGCTCTGGTGTTAAGGGTCCAGGAGGGCTGATTCTTGGGCCTCGAGGCAGCTTACCCAGATGCCAAGTAGTGGCAGTGCTGGGCCAGGTGTGTGGGTGGGCTCTCTGGCTCCTAAGGAGTGGGCATGATGTCAGCAATGGCAGTAGTTGTGGTTGGGCAACCCACTGAAACCCAAGCAGTTGATGCTGATATTGGCAGTGGCTGCAATGAGTTAAGTGGGGCAGTCTTCTGGCCCACAGGTAACTTGTGTAGGTGGGTTCCAGCTATGGTGGCATTGATAGTTTGGGTCAGCCTGACTTCAGACTCCAGGAAGAGTACTCAGGTTTCAGTGGTGCTGGGCTGGACTGGGCAATTTCCAGGTGCCTAGATGTTGTGCTGAAGTACTAGGGAGATAGGACTGGGCTGCTGGACGTGCCCTCAGGTCTCTTGGTAGTGCTTTAAGTGTTGGCCATGATAGGCAGGGGCAAAGTGGTCACCATGTCACTGGCAGTATGATTAAGTGGGGGCAGCTGCAGCTGCATTGCAGACTTGCCACCAGGGAGGGTGTGGCCATTCTCAGTCAGACAGCATAGGAAGATAGCTGTGGGGCACAGCCTGGTTTCCTTGTGCCTTGGTCCTACATTCTAAAGCAGCAGCAGTGGAATTGGCAGCAGCAGAAGTGTTGGCCCCAGGGCATACTCTTGGGACTAAACTCTCAGAATGGCACCGTGTTGTGGTTGCTGAGGTCTTGGAAACCTGTGGGACTCACCATGAGTTCCCCCTCTGGATCAATGCCTTTGTGCAATGTTTAGCAGCTCCCTTTGTTAGTCTCAGGACCCATGAGGGTCAAGGAGCTCTCTCATAGTAGGATTTTAAAAGTCCGTGGTGGGAATGTGGAGCCCTTGAGGTCTCTCACTTACTCTTTTTATGTATCTGAGAGCTTCACCTGGCTCCTAGTGGATTGTGGCCAAGCAGGCTGCCTTGTTTCCCTTTCTTTCTTTCTTTCTTTTTTTTTTTTTTGTTTTTTCATGCTTCTTATAACTTTTCTGTCGAATTCCAGTGTTCTTTCATAGAAGGTCTATTCAAAATGTGAATATCCATTTGCCATTTTGGTTCCTATCCTTGAAAGCAGTGCAAACTAGCTGCATCCAATCAGCCATCTTGCCCCATATCTCAGTAAACTTTCTAAAACAATTGCCTTTATATGAGGCAAATTCTAGTAAACCAGTCACTGCCATTGTCTGACTATTGGTATATAAGGTGAAAGTTCCATAGCCCTATGAACAGAAGCACTATCTGTTGTTTACTGACTTGAACAATTATGTTCCCCTTTCTTTCTCCTTCTACCTTATGAAATTCAGATGCATTATAATTTTAATGTGAAACATTCAAAACTACTTTATTGACTAATAGAGCTAAATGTGTGGAAAGATAAAATTTTATCATTCTAACATTCTTACTTACCTTTCAAAACCCAGTTAATTCCTTTAAACTGACTCTATCCAAACATTCTATGACTTTTTACCCAGTCAAGTTACTATTTATTCATGTACTCTGTAAACATTTATTGATAAACCCTAACCTACCAGAAACTGAGCAAAACTCTGGGAACCCAAAATCTTTATACACAGAATTAAACACAGTTCTGTAGTCATAGTCCAGTGGTGGAGTTAGATATACAACCAGATAAATATAAAACCATGCTTCCAGAGCCATTACAGCAGCACAGAGGGAAAACAGAGAGGTAAAATAAGGGTTATAAACAGGTGAAATAAGGTATCAACTCTACATTTGGAATCTAGGAAGGAAAAAGCCAAATAATTCTTTAAATGGATCTTGAAGGATGAATAGAGTTTTCCAAGCACAAAGAGTTATGAAGTACTTTCCAGGTAGGAAAACTCAAACGATTGTGTGAAATGCGAGGGAGTTGGGCTTGTTTGAGGAATAGCTTGAAGTTGGTTAGGAGCATGGGATGAGAGGGAGTGCAGTGGGAGATTGTGATTGGAGGTGAGGGTGGGCCCATTTATGAAATAAGGCAGTTGGGGAGAGAAAATTATCCTCTAATATTCCCTTTACTCCTGACTCTTCCAGTATCATTTAATCGTCCACAAATTGTCATGGAAACTACATGTCAGAAGCTGTGGAAAAAGCAAGATAATTTACACTAAAGAAATTAATCACTAATATTTACTTAATTCTTCTATAGGTATCTGAGAAATAAAAAGTTTCAGAGAGTTTATGGGTTAGAGAAGGCATTTTTGAGGGACTATCATTCCATAAATCATGCTATACAATCTACTTTTCTTAGATGTTTAAATTATAAAATGGAGATGAAATACATCTTAAAACATTCTATTTGATCACACAGCAGAGGGACTATAGTCAATAATACATTAATTGTACATTATAAAATAATGAAAAGAGTGTAATTGGATTGTTTGTATAACACAAAGGATATACGCTTGAGGGGAGGGATACCCCATTCTCCATGATGTGATTATTTCACATTGCATGCCTGTATCAAAACATTTAACACACCCCACAAATACATACATCTACTATGTACACACAAATATTAAAAATAAAAAATGAAAAAATAAAACACATCTTACCAGGCTATTGTAAATTTCAACTAAGATAATATATGTGAAAGTCTTTCTACAACTGAGTCACTTTTAGGCCTTTTTTGTCTGTTTTTGCTGGATGTGGTGTTGTCATGGAGTGTCTTCAAACAGCACTGAGATGGAAAGTTGAGTAAATTAAGAGAAAATTTGTTGCTTGGAAGAGTTCTTTGCAGATGCCCCTACGTGGAAATGAGGAAGGCCTTTCAGAATTTTTTTCCATTTGAGGAAATAGGCCAACTTTTGGCCTTTTATTAGCCAATTATCAGCTTGGAGCCACCTCTGGGTGAGCTGGTTCCTGGCCAAGAGCTTTTGCATGTGAGCAGGCAGCTCTGAAGCATCAGTAGCAGATAGCCTCGGCTGCTAGGGGATGGGTACTTCCACCTGAAGATGGAATATAATCAGACATCACAGCACCCACTACCCTTTCCCTTCCTTCACCGGATTCCAAGATGAAGTCTGAAGGTGAGCTACCCTTGTCAGTGAAAAGACAAAGAAGTTCAGATAGTTCCCGCTTAAAAAGCAGGGAGGTCCTAATCTTGGGGACTCTCTGTGTTATGCATTCAGAGATTTTCAGAGAGATTTTCATTGTTAAGTTGTCTCTCCATTGCACATTTTTTCTCTTTGTTTTATTTATCTGAGCCCACAAATGCTGTTTTTGATTGTGAAACACTTTAAATATGTAACCCACTGTCATGTATATCTAATGATGACTTAAATTTGTGTAGCATATAGATGTATTAAAAAAATTCTAAGTCACTAAGTGTAGCATAACTCAAAATTTAAAAAGATATTTATGTGTATACATAAATATAGCAGACAAACTACAAAGTTACACTCCGAGATAGTAATGATTTTTATCGGATGGTAGAATTATTTGTAATTTGAATTTTTTCTTTTTTAAAAAAAATGCATTTCTTATTTTCTTTGACAAAATATTATTTTACAATTATAAACAAGCAATAAGTGGTTTGAATAATTATATGGTTCTTTATAGTTTACAAAATGCTTTTATATACATTATTATATGTAATACATCTTGCATCTTACCATGTCAGATAATAGAAGGTCTTATGGGAATCATTTTATAAATGTGAAAACTGATCTTCAAAGAAGTTTACATAGAAGTTTACACAGCTATTATGTCATTAGAATCTCTCCTAGAAATTGGGTCTTGAAAGTCCAAATCTTGTGCTTTTTTTGTTCTTATTTCTTCCAAACTATTATGCATCTCTCTGGTATTCTGCTACTTGCTGGTTCTGCAAGTTGAAGATTGGGATCCATGGCCACTTTAGATAAAATTCTATTGGAAGATAGCACTTTGCTTATTATTTCAACAATTAACTACATTCTTCATACATATACAGCCTTCTTGGTTTGTTTCACATGTTGTATAGCTATCTTCTCCCTCCTTAAAAAAAATTAAAAGTGTCTATGATTATAGCAGCCAGCAGAAATTTTCAGGCAAGAGTATTCATTAAATTCAACGGACTCCTTTCTAAGTGACATACTCAAATGTAAGCCTAAGGGAAGTATAAAGTTAAGCTTTTCCAAAAACCATAAGGTGCATTTCATGCCTCACCTATTAGAATATTTTAGATATTACATCTTGCCCATAGTATAGCAATATGAAAGAATTTAAGAATCTCGACTTTAAAAGTTTTCTGTATAAATTTTGTATTACCTTAATATTTCTTATACATACATTATAATTTTATACTAAAATAATGTTTTTTTGTTGTTGTTGTTTTTTTTTTTTTTTTTTT
>NW_016810872.1:457436-460038 GCF_001698545.2 Rhinopithecus bieti | reverse complement strand
CACCTCGCCCGGCTAGTTTTTTGTATTTTTTAGTAGAGACGGGGTTTCACCGTGTTAGCCAGGATGGTCTCGATCTCCTGACCTTGTGATCCGCCCGCCTCGGCCTCCCAAAGTGCTGGGATTACAGGCTTGAGCCACCGTGCCCGGCCAATGTTTTATATTAAAATATGTACGTACATGAGAAATTTGGTTAATAAACTTGGCCCTTTAGTTTTCCTTAAAGGACTGTGCTTAAGGATATATTTCTGCGTAAAAGCTCAGGTAGTTCACCTGGAGCAATATAAAATAGTAGGATTTCTATTTTATTTTATTTTATTTTATTTTATTTTATTTTATTTCATTTTATTTCATTTCAAGTTTCGGGATACATGTGCAGGATGTGCAAGTTTGTTACGTAGGTAAACATGTGTCATGGTGGTTTGCTGCACCTATCAACCCATTACCTAGGTATTAAGCCCAGCGTGCATTAGCTATTTATTCTGATGTTCTCCCTCACTCCCCACCTCAACCAAGCCCCACAGGCCCCAGTGTGTGTGGTTCCCCTCCCTGTGTCCATGTGTTCTCATTTGTTCAGCTCCCACTTACAAGTGTGGTGTTTGCGTTTCTGTCCCTGCGTTAGTTTGCTGAGGACAGTGGCTATAAAATAATTTGATGGCATAATTTATGAAATGCTGAATAATTGTCTTATTGCCACTTCAAGGGATTGGTGATAATATAATAGTATGTTGAATGCAAAATAACTAGATATTTCTTTCTCTCTGAAGACAAGTGGGTACAAACAATTCTCTGTGGTGATAAATAGACAAATAACTACTTTGTAGTGAATATAGTCATGTCCTTTAGGAGAAGATCATGAATTCTCTGGGCATTTTGAGGATTTTAGAGGAGGAGCTGGTCAAAGACATTTTAGTTGTTTTGTTTGAGGTTATAGCAGAAAGTGAGGAGAGTCTTTAAGGAGAAACAGCATTGAAATATGTGGAATGTCAGGGAAATAATTCCCAGGTGAGGAAACAATGTGACCCAAAGACACAAATGTAGAATCGACTCTTGGCTTTTGGTCAGATTTTGAGATTTAGGATGTGGTGAGATATTAAAAAGTGCTGTATTGCTCAGACAAGTGTTGTGATGACTTATTGTGTACCACATAATTGGTCTGGCAATAAAACCAGCTAGGTTTTGGTAATATAAACATGAAATTAGAAGATTTTGATTAGGCTACTAGTCTTAAAAATTACAAAGATGGAATGCACATTTTTTTTTAATTTAGTAACACTTTTTCATAGAGTATAAAGACATAGGGTATAAAACTTCATTAATAATTTGATTTCTAATTTACTTTAAACATTTTTTAAAAAATATATTATAAAACAGACAGAATTTAGACCCAGAAGGACTAGAATGATAGTGGCTGTGTATTGTAGAAATGAGGGAACTGAGTCCTTAGAGAAGTGAACTTTTTGGTGCCAGACTAATGCAGTTATGTGGTGGCAAGTCCCTGGATTTTGTACCAGGAGGCTGGAGTTCAACCCTAGGTTTTGCCACTCACAGGCTTTGTGACATCAGGCAAACCTTTATATATATATAAAGGTAAATATATATACATATAAATATATGTATATATATTTGTATATATGTATATTTACCTGTGTGTGTGTATGTGTGTATATTTACCTGTGTTTACTCTTTTTTTTATTATTATTATAGTTTAAGTTTTGGGATACATGTTCAGAACATGCAGGTTTGTTACATAGGTATACACATGCCATGGTGTTTTGCTGCATCAACCCGTCAACTACATTAGGTGTTTCTCCTAATGCTATCCCTCCCCTAGCCCTCCACCCCCAACAGGCCCCCTTGTATGATGTTCCCCTCCCTGTGTCCATGTGATCTCATTGTTCAACTCCCACTTATGAGTGAGAACATGCGGTGTTTGGTTTTCTGTTCCTGTGTTAGTTTGCTGAGAATGATGATTTCCAGCCTCATCCTTGTGCCTGCAAAGGACATGAACTCATCCTTTTCTTATAGCTGCATAGTATTCCATGGTCTATATGTGCCACATTTTCTTAATCCAGTCTATCATTGATGGGCATTTGGGGTTGGTTCCAAGACTTTGCTATTGCAAACAGTGCTGCACTAAACATACATGTGCATGTGTCCTCATAGTAGCATGATTTATAATCCTTTAGGTATATACGCAGTAATGGAATTGTGGGGTCAAATGGTATTTTTAGTTCTAGATCCTTGAGGAATTGCCACACTGTCGTCCACGATGGTTGAACTAATTTACACTCCCACCAACAGTATAAAAGCATTCCTACTTCTCCATATCCTCTCCAGCATCTGTTGTTTCCTGACTTTTTAATGATCACCGTTATAACTGGCGTGAGATGGTATCTTATTGTGGTTTTGATTTGCATTTCCAATGGAACAGAACAGAGTCCTCAGAAATAATACCACACATCTACAGCCATCTGATCTTTGATAAACCTGACAAAAACAAGAAATGGGGAAAGGATTCCCTATTTAATAAATGGTGCTGGGAAAATTGGCTAGCCATAAGTAGAAAGCTGAAACTGGATCCTTTCCTTACTCCTTATACGAA
>NW_016810872.1:423982-456269 GCF_001698545.2 Rhinopithecus bieti | reverse complement strand
CCCGGCCCACTTTTTTTTTTTTTTCATTCCGTCTCAGTCTCCTTTGCTGGTTTCTTTTCTTTTCTTTTCTTTTCTTTTCTTTTCTTTTCTTTTCTTTTCTTTTCTTTCTTTTTCTTTCTTTCTTTCTTTTTTTTTTTTTTATGATAGATGTCTTGAACTTATTCCTCCCATCTAATTGAAATTTTGTCTCCAATGATGAACATCTCTCCAACTACTCTTTCCCTACCGGCCCCTGGTAACCACCATTCCACTCTCTACTTATATGAGTTCAACTTTTTTACAATCCACGTATAAACAAGATCATGCATTATTTGTCTATTTGTGCCTGGCTTATTTCACTTAACATAATGTCTTCCAGGGTCATCCATGTTGTTGCAAATGACATGATTTCCTTCTCTTTAAAGGCTGAATAGCATGCCACTAAATATAAATACTATATATAAAATGTATTTTCTTTGCCTATTCATCTGTTGATGAACATTTAGCTTGATTCCATGTCTTGGCTATTGAGTATAATGCTGCAATGAACATGAGAGTGGAGATATCTCTTTGACATATTGATTTTATTTTCTTTGGATATATACCTAGTAGTGGGTTTGCTGGGTCATATGGTAGTTCTTTTTTTTTTTTTTTGGAACCTCCCCACTGTTTTCCATAATGGCTATACTACTTTACTTTTCCACTAACAGTGTTCAAAGGTTTTCTTTTTTCCACATCTTCTCCAATACTTATCTTTTGTCTTTTTGATAATAACCATTCTAACAAGTGTGAAGTGATATCTCATTGTTGTCTTAATTTGCATTTCTTTGATGATGAGTCATGTTGAGAATGTTTTCATATACCTCTTTGCTAGTTATATATCTTCCTTTGAGAACTGGCTGTTTAGACCCTTTCCCCATTTTTTAATTAATTAATTTATTTTCTTACTATTGAGTTGTTTAGGTTCCTTATATTTTTTAGATACTAACCCCTTATCAGATATATGAATTGCAAATATTTTCCCCCCTTTCATAAGTTGTCTTTTCACTTCCTTGATTGTTTCCTTGACTGTGCAGAAGCTTTCTAATTTGATGCAGTACCATTTGTCTGTATTTTCTTTTATTGCCTGTGCTTTGGGTTCACATCAAAAAAATTATTGGCCAGACCAATGTTATGGGATTTTCTCCTATTTTTTCTTCTAGTAGTTTTACAGTTTCAGGTCTTATATTTCAGTCTTTAATCAATTTTGAGTTTATTTTTTGTATACAGTGTGAGATAAGTGTCTAATTTCATTCTTCTCTATGTGTGTATCTAGTTATCCCAGCACAATTTATTGAAGAGGGTATCCTTTCTTCATTGTGTGTTCTTGGCAACTTTGTTAAAAATTCATTAGCTCTAAATGCATGGATTTATTTCTGGGCTCTCTATTTTTGTTTTATCTCATTGGTTTATGTGTCTGCTTTTATGCCAGTGCTATGCTGTTTTGATTACTCTAGTTTTGTGTTATATTTTGAAGTCAGGTAGTGTGATGCTTTCAGCTTTGCTCTTTTTTCTCAAAATTTCTTTGGTTGCTCAAGATTTCTTTGGCTCTTCAAGACCTTTTGGAGTTTCAGACATATTTTAGAAATTTTTTTCTATTTCTGTAAAAAATGTCTTTGGAATTTTGATAGGGATTGCCCTGTGCTAGTTTCTTCTCTGTATCCTTCTAATATTCTGTCCAAAGCTCAGTCTTTGATTTGTCTTTCTCTATCCTTGAAATGATCTAATCTCATGGCTTTAAATACCATATATATATATACACACACACACATATATAAATATGTATATATTCCAAAGACTTGCAAAAAAGAGTCCAGTCCAGACTCTTTCCCAAACTTCAGATATTTATCTAGCTGCCTACCTGATGCCTTCTCTTGGAAATCTAAATTCCTCTTAAATACAACATGTTCAGAGAACTTCTTTATCTTCCTCTTCCAAATTTGGTTAACTTGCAGTCTTCCTAATTAGAGTTGAGGTCAACTTCATCTTTCTGGTTGTTGAGGCAAAAAAAAAAAAAATCAATGAAGTTATCCTTGCCTCTTCTCTCTCCAATTTATCAGCAACTCCAATTGGCTGTTAATTCAAAATATATCCAAACTCTAACCACTTTTCACCACCCTGCAGCTACCACACTACTCTCCTTATCTAAGCTACTCACTTGCCTGCAATACATAGTAAGCTCCCGTTTTCCCTCATCCCACCTTTTCCCCCTACAGTCAGCTCTCAACACAGCAGCCAGAGCGATTCATTTACAGTGTAGGTCATATATGTTAAAGCTCTGCACAACCCCCAAGGTCACCCCAGTTAACTCAGAGTAAAAGCTAAAACCTTTATAATGTAACACTGAAGGATCTGGCCCCATTACTCCTCCTCTGCCCCAGCTTCACTCTGTTCCACACCACTGACTTCTTTGCTGTTTTTTGAAATTTCCAGGCATAATTAGGTCACAATACTTTTGGCCTTGTTGTATCCTTTCTCTCAAGGAATCCGCAAAACTAATTTCATCATTTTATTCATGTTTTTGTTCAAATGCTAGCAACTCAGTGGAAGTCTATTCCTGAACTCTGTATTTAAATTTGCAACCAACCCTCTATTCTCATCAGTTGTGGTCTCTTTATCTAGCTCTAATTTTTCTTTTCCTGTATCACTCCTCATGCTCTAACTGTTGTGTAATTTACTTATTTATGATTCAAGTTATTTGTTGTCTTCATTCACCTGCTATAAAGTAATTTCCATGAGGCAGAGATCTTTGTTCTGTTTGCTGATATATCCTTAGTAATCAGAATTATGATTCACATTATAGATGCTTAATAAACATTTATTAAATGAATGAATGCATGCACAGAATCCCACTTAATCATGTAAGATCTTTCCTTTAATTCGTTATAGGATATGATTTACTTATGTTTTGTTTAGGATTTTTGCATTTAAGTTAGCGAGGTTGCTATTTTAGTATTCTTTTTTGTGACATATTCGTCATATTTTACTATTATGATTGATAACTTCTTTGAAAGAATCGACAAAATTTCAAGATTTTTCTTCATCAGAAGTGTTAAAATAGCATAGGAATAATCTGTGTTGTGAAGAAAGATTTCTGTCATAAAATTAAGCTTGGCCTCTTTGGACAACATTTTAAATTGCTCTTATCATTTTTTTTTTCTATAAAGTTCTTTCATCAATGATTCAAATTATTTTAGGTTTGGATTTTTAAAAATGTGTTTAATTGACAAATAATAATTGCTCATATTCATGGGGGTACATAGTGATGTTTTGATACATATAATATATAGTGATCATAACAGGATAGTTAACATATTCATCATCTCAAATACTTATCGTTTATTCGTGTTGGGAACATTCAATATCCTCCTAAGTAGCTATTTGAAATTATATATTATTTTTAACTATAGTCATCCTACAGTGGTAAAGAACACTAGAATTTATTCCTCCTACTAGCTGTAATTTTGTATCTTTTAAGAAGCCTCAATAATTCTAATTTTAATGTTAACATAGTATTACTTATCATTTAAAGATCTCCCATGTATCTGAAGTTCTGTCTTCTTTTTCATTATGTTGTGTATTAATATTATTGTCTTTGATAAACTCATAGTTCACTTTCCCAGTTGTACATTCGGGTTCCAAAGTATAAAGTTATAACTCTTGGTTTCTTCTGAATATAATTTGTTTCAACGTCTAAATGTAGCATTTTCCTAATTGAAAATATTGCAACCACCAGAAAATAAGTTTAATGTGTAAAATGTTTTATGTCATGATTAAAAATAATAAAAGTGAGGTTTAATGATATATTGATTTTTTTCATGCTGGAAAAGACTCTAGAAATAACATTGACTAAAGGTCTAGGCCTTATTATTATTTTTTTGGTGTGTAAGGAAACCAAAGCTTTGAATAAGTGATTTCCCCAAAATAACACACCTATTTGTTGTGGTTAATATAAAAAGAGGGCATTTTAATTGGTTTCCAAAAGTTGGAACTGTTTTTTTAAATTAAGCATTCATCAAAATGTTATATAGATAAAATGATGATGGTGTCATATGCAGCATTTTAACAGATGGTTGTTTTCCGATATAGTGTTTTAGAAAAGTAACATGATGACAATCTGCATTTGCTAGAGCAGACAGGCATTTTGCAAGATGTTAAGGCAGTTTATATGAAAGAAGACTGGAGAGCTGGGGATTCTGACCTCAGCCAAAGCTTACCACTTAAATCCCTCAAATAAGTGTTCTTTATCATTGCTGGGGACATTTGTCAATACCTGTGGATACTTTTGGTTGTGATAATGGTGAAGGGTGGGGGTGGAGGTGCTAGTATCTAGTGGGCGGAAGCCAGGGATACTGACGAACATTCTGCAATGCACTGGACATCCCCCTACCAACAAAAAATTTTCTGGCTACAAATGTCAATAGTGGGGAGATTAAGAAAACCTGACCTAAAGTGATGACTCAAATTGATTGTCCCAGTCCTGTATTTATGGTGGCTTGCAATGACTTCAAAATAAATATTACATTGTGTTTTTAATGCACTACCAAAGTATGTGCAAGAAAACATTAGTTCTATCAGATATTCTTTGAGAAAAGGGTCAAATATGCTTGCAAAACAATGCATATTATGTCTCTTTCTTGAAGGTCTACATTAAAACTAGCACATTAAAAGCCCAGAAGTCCTACAGTGAGAATCTACTTAATTTTGCTTAACCTAGCATATCTTATCTTTATTATACCATGGAACATTTTTGACCTAGCCTCTATGAACATTTCTGAGACGAGGCTTCTAGAAATGCAGTCACTTTGCTTTAGAGTTTTCAAAGCCCTTCCACTTTGATTTCATTGGATTGTAACAACCATTCCAAAACATATAATTCTAAAATAAGCTCTGCATTTTCTCCCAAATAATTAATCTGTCTTAATTTACTGAGCCAATAAATTTTCTGTTAATTAATATGAATTTATTTTTCTGTTAATATGAATTTATTATAAAACATAGATTATTATTTAAAAACATATAAAATGCAAACAGGTGAAACAATTCCCCACAACTGCTCCATTGTTCATACATTCTGATATTTTCAGATATGCTTCTGCCAATATATTTAAAAATAAAATTGTACTGTAAGTGATTTTATAAGTGTAGGCTTTTGTTGCTTAATATATTTAACACTTGAGAATTTTCATTTAGTATGGTTTTATTGTATCATGTTATAACAGGAAATGAACATCCAAATGTCAGTTGGATAGTTAGTTGGGTATTTCATTACATGGAACATGAAGCTTTATTTAAGGAGTCTCCATTAATGGATATTTAGTTTCCTTTTCCTTTTTTAGCTAATTTTTAGAATACTCTAATGAACAACTTTATACATACATATTTTCACACATTCTTAATTATTTCTTTCCCTTGAAAGTTCCTAGAAGTGGAATTGTATTAATAGGTGGGGAAAGGTATAGAGACAGGAATGGGGTGTTGGTGGTGATGGTGCTGGTGTATCTTAAGGCTTTGATCCTAGAAAATTGCCTACTTACACTGTACAAATTTACAGTTCCAACAGTAGTATATATAAGCATATAAAGGTCTTATAATGTATTCTTATACTGTTCAGATTTGCCTCTTTCTTTTCATTTTCCCTGCTATAGGTTAGGTCCAAACCCTTGATTTTTTGGCTTTCCGGTCGTCATACTGGCAGTTCTTTCCTCCACCTCTTTGCTGAGTTCAAATTATTGTTTCTCTTAAAAGTCTTCCTATATCAAATAGCACCAAATTCCACACTTTACAGTTTTAAATGGCCTTTTGTTGTATTTAATTGCTAATATATGCAATGTAT
Source organism: Rhinopithecus bieti (assembly GCF_001698545.2). NCBI lineage: Eukaryota > Metazoa > Chordata > Mammalia > Primates > Cercopithecidae > Rhinopithecus > Rhinopithecus bieti. Next base: position 450,415 of record NW_016810872.1, on the reverse strand, counting down.
ATATTTTAGGTTTCTAACCAGCTCATAAACACAACTAGAGCCCAACTCTGAAAACTCACTATGTCTCAGTCACAGTGCTAGGCTCTGAGGCTACTGGAATAAGGTGGACATGGTCCTTGCTCTTGAGCTGCATACAGTTTGTAGAGAACATAGAGAAGAAGCACACTATGAAAAGCGCTATGATAGTGGTAAATAGTGTACTATCAGAGTACAGACTGGGGATTTGGAGGGCTAGGGAAGGCCTCCTGGAGGAATCCTCTGAGGGGAGTTTTAAAAGATGAAGAAAGGTTCTGAGTAGTGAAGAATAAGGAGTGAAAGAAAGTTTGTGTGTAGCAGCATTTGTGTGTGCATAACATGTCAGAGAGAGATGGATGAGAACATGAAGTATATGTGGCAAAGTTGCAAGAAATGAATCTGGAGAGACAGGCAGAAAAGACAAAGCCTGATGGGGCTGTAGGGGCAATGCAAAGACATGTAGGCTTCATTCTGGTGATACTAGGACTGAGGAAGGTGGGTTGGCTGATATAAAGGATGCTGGAGGCTATGGTTACAGTTCCTCTGCATACCTGCTGTACCAGGCATGGGGCCAGCCCCAAACCTCTGTCTGTGCCTTTGTGTGTGTTTTCAATCACCACTTTGCAACTGATATTTAAAGGATTATTGGATCTGTCATTTAATTTTCTTGGGCCTTTTCATCCCGATGATTATATTCACAATCATACTCTTACTAAAGGATTTAATGGGGATATTATTTAGTGAAAATGTGTCTGAAGTCATAGGCAAGTTTTATAGTTGTTACTCTCCTATTTGGCCTATGACTATAACTGTGTTTATGTTGCATGTGTACCCTGCTACTTCTACCTCAAACTCATTTAATGAGGTTGTGATATTTAGGGCTGGTTTTATTTAATCATTTGGATTGCTTTGGGAGACTTTTTTTCTTGATTATATACAGGAGATTGATGAATAGAGTTAAGAAGACAGGAAAATCTTTTGCAAATAAGTTGTACTTTTGTCAGGATATAAAATAATTTTAATCTACATAGAAAAGAAAATTTTGTTTATGATATTTAAATTTTAAAACTTTAATTACAGCTTTTAATATAAAGCTTTGGATTCTGAAAACAATAGTAATAACGATAGAAACCATTGAATTATTTTCCTTGCATGGGGATTTCTACTCAATTTAATAACTCATTGTTTAACAACTAGGCTTAAAATCACTTTTATTTGCCACCTTACTCATATTTTGACCAAATAAAAGATATTACCACTTTATAGTGATTGTTTTTTGTGCAAAGTTAAGATGCTGAAAGCAACTTTTCACACTTTGCTGGCTAGCTTTACCTAGTTACAGAATAATTTACTACACTGACAAAGAGTACTCAGTAGCTAATATTACTCAGGAGAAAAAAATTATTTAAATTCAAATTGCCATATTATAATTTACAGTGAATTGTATTGGCTGTCTTCAAAGGACCTTATTAAAAGCTTTAAGCAGGCTTGTCATCCCCATGACAAGCTTCTCACTTTATGGATGAAGAAATTGAAGTTAAATGATTTGCTTAGAGTCAAAGGAAATGGATATATGGAACCTGGTATTGAGAAAAAGTATTTTTTCTTAGAAAAGCTGCTAGGGCCTTACTCAGACCTCTGGTCCAGACCTACCTCCTCTTCCTGCAGTGAGAATATGCCAATGGCACAGATAGGCTGTCAGGGGGCAGTCAGGCTAATTTCAAAGGACCTGTTCTTTGGTGATTGATCTCAAGGCTCTTTCAAGCAACTTGATATCCTAACAAATTCCAGATGATTTGCTACTCAGTGTATTTTGTTGTGAGAATGTGAAGTGTCTCTCATGTGGTAGAGAAACATTTGGGGAGGCACTGGATATTATCTTAAGGTGAACTATACTTATATACTTATAAACCAGCGATTTATATCTAACATAACTATCACAAAGGAAGAAAACCTATTGTTATCTACTGGCATTTAAACATTAGAGACGCTCAAGGATTCATGCTTCCCTAGAGAACTAATGTGGTTCATTAGCAGGAATGAGTTTTATGCCTATAAATAGACACATTAATTTATTGTTAAATTTTAGTAGAAGATAATTTCCATTGCATGCATTTATTTTGATATTTGTAGCATTTTATTTACTTTGTATTCTCTGCCACCCCAGGACTCATGCAGAAAAATGCATTTTATATGAATATTTTGGAAATATTGTCGTATATGAAGAAAAATGGAGAAAAATGAACCATTTAATGCTTCAGTTACATTAATAATCATTACCAGCGTAGTCTAACCTGGCAACTCTGACAGTAACAGTCTTCAGCAAGAATCTATGTCTTGGATGAAATGTGCAAGTCTACCTCTCATACCCCTTAATGATCCTTGCATGACTAATACACAGTGACATTTAAGGAGCACTCATCTAAAACCGTTCATATTCATTTCAAAAATATTCATCTGTGCCATAGTCACCAGCAAGAAATGCAGCTGAAAAATCATTAACCCCTTCCTCATTGGTGTTCACAGAATGTTACAAGGATTTATTCTTTCAGATCATACTTTGCTAACACGACCAACACAATACCGTATAGATTAAGGAGTTTGCAACATAATCAAAGACATTATTAAGAATACAATCTTTAAAATGATGAGGAGCTTTTGGGAGGCCTGTAAAATGTGGATCCCAGAGTGAAAAACAGTACAATAGAAAATAGTCTGAGGAGGACATTTAAAAATGATTAGAATAATAACACAATGAAGGCCCTTAAATGAAAGCAGTCTGTGGAGCTAATTAGGCTGCTGTGTGACAGTTTATCACAGAATGATTGAAAATGTCCTCAGTGTTTGCGTGAGTTAATAGAACCACCACTAGTCTCATCATGAGAGTCTTACGTTATTTTAAGATAGTACATTTGGAAAGATTTTGTGAGTGAAATTGTTCCATTTCACTTCATTAATTTCACTAATGGTGATTTTCTTTTTTAAAATTCCAAGTCTGTGTATTAAGTAGAGTTTTCCTATATTTTCTCTGTCTATATGGATATAATATGTGCATACAATATATTTGTCTATCTACATACTTCTATTTTTAACTCTCCATTTTGAGCTCTAGGATTGCAGAGGGGGAATAAGTACTCAATACAAGCTTTGTCTTCACCTCCTGGTGAAGAACTTTTCAGCATCTCTGTCAGATGTGAACAGCTTCCTTTTTCATGGGAAGGAAGCTCATTGCTTTTCAAAATAGCCCACCACATTTTTTGTCAGTTAATTATTGCTATGTTCCTCCACATACTTAGTTTAATTCCACAATTTCTTCTCCTTCCTTCCTTCCTTCCTTCCTTCCTTCCTTCCTTCCTTCCTTCCTTCCTTCCTTCTTTCCTCCCTCCCTCCCTCCATCCCTTCCTTTTCTTTCTTTCTTTTTTCTTTCATTCCTGAGATGGAGTTTGGCTCTTGTCACCTAGGCTGGAGTGCAATGGCGTGATCTCGGCTCACCACAACCTCCATCTCCTGGGTTCAAGCGATTCTCCTGCTTCAGCCTCCCTAGTAGCTGGGATTACAGGCACCTGTCACCACACCTGGCTAATTTGTCTATTTTTAGTAGAGACTGGATTTCTCTATGTTGGCCGGGCTGCTCTCGAACTCCTAACTTTACATGATCCGCCCATCTCAGCCTCCCAAAGTGCTGGGATTACAGTTGTGAGCTGCCACCACACCCAGCCTAATTCCACAATTTCTATCTTCTGGTTCCCACCAAATTTTAGGGACCTATTCAAATACTCCCTCCTTTATGTCATGTTTCTACCCAATGTACATCTCAATTTTTGAATTGTAGTGCCATTATTTTAGTATATTTATTTCTTCACTTGTCCTTGATGTTCTTAATCTCAGGGCTTTGCACCATGCCTGGGGGCAGTTCAGGAAATCAAGAAACAGATGAGTGAATATTATTTTTCTGTCTGATCATGATTGTTTCTACTGCTAGCTTGTTGCATCCAGCTGAGTCTGAATCAACTCAACTGCTGCATGAACCTGTGACCTGCCCAAACTATACTTTGGACCAGAAACTTGTTTACCAGTCAAGTCTCCAACAGCTTGCTCTGTCTCGTTTACAGTATGATGGAATCTATGGAGAAAGTTTAAGTGCCAGCTAACCAGCGATGTTACCTTCTAGCCCCAGCTTCAGGCCCTGAAAGAGTCTGACGTCCTACAGACACATATTCAGAACCAGCTGACATATTAAGGGAGGTTGATAAGATGTCAAAAGATATTCCCATTCCTGACCATACATATTTGTGCTTATTTATACATGTTTTAAGATTATGGATCTTCATATATCCATTTTTTATTCTCTTTAAAATACCCTTTTTATAAATTAGGCCCATAGCAAGGCATATGAAATAATGGTTTGTATGTTTATAGATTTTTTTTTTAGACACTGAGACAATAAATAACAATGTTTCATTCTAGTAGAGTGTCATACTTAGAAAGATATCTGCAGGAGGATGTGCTGACCAGTAATTGTAGTCAAGAAAGCAAGAATCAGGACAGATTAGAGGACAGTGAACATAACAGAGATACAGTGCATTACTAAAAGTCTAGATATACTGTTTTTATGATTAAAACAAAAATAAAGACAAGTGGGTGAGAATGAGTGAAAGCAAGAGAGAATGAGCTCATGTGCTGGATGAGAAAATATAGAAGATTTATTTGAAATCTCAAGCAAAGTTTTGGAATTGAGGAGAAGAGAAGATGTAGGATCAAATCTGAAAAGCAATTTAAAGTGCAATTGTTAAAACCATAAATTTAGTGCCATGAATAGAAAGAGAAAGGCGCAGCTGGGAGGGGGAAAATGAATGAGGAGGAAGTAAATTAGTCACAGATGTGAGTACTTAGGGAATTCAATACTTGTTGATTTGCTGTTTGGAATGATGGTAGATCCACAGGTTGAGCAATCAGTATTAGGGTTCAGAATCATGGAGAAAAGAAAGAGTTGGAGAGAACACTTACTTTGGAACAGTGGTTTTCAACTTTGACTGCATACTGGAAAAACCTGGGCAGCTCTAAAAAGCACTGATGCCTAGGTCTCACCCTCAGAGACTCTTAATTTAATTGCCTTGGTATGTTGCTAGTGAATTGAGTTTCAAAAGCTCTCCAGCTGATACTAATGTGCAGCTAAGATTGAAAGCCTCTGCTCTAGAGTTAACAAGGCCAAATTGTTTTAGGAAAACAGGTGAAGAATATTAGTTAGAATTCTGCAACTTATCAGGGTCCAAAGTATACTTGAGTGAAGAAGTGAAAACTTGTAGGGAAGAAAACAGGTTAGGACAAGAAGTCACTTAGACTTGGGCCAGCAGGTGATACCATTTTTACAAGGTGAAGATGAGAAGAAAGAAGAATGAAGTAGTTAAAAGAAGCATAAACAGGACCTGAAGGCAGAATCATAATTCAAAGTTCAGGTAAGGGTCCTTCATTCATTCATTTCGCAACTACTTCCTGAGTGTCTACTATATCCCTGGCACTGAGCTTGGTATTGTGGTTACGGCAGTAAATAATAAAATCATAGATCTCACAGAGCCAAAATTTTAGTGACAAAGGAGACAGGAGAAGAGAGAGAGGAGAGGGGAAAAGGAGAGAAGGTATGCCTTGAAAGAATTATGGATGTGGTAAATGGCACACAGAGCTAGCTGGAATCAAATAAATGAGAATGAAACTTTTTGAAAGAGTTGTATACCAAAGAAATCACAGTGTGAACTAAATGTTGGTGACTGTTTGAGATATAAAGTAATCCTTGGGTCCTCAAATATCTAAAGGTAGGAAGCAGGCTCAGTGCCCAAAGGGTGGGAGGTGAGGGTTTGGAGGGCATTTTCTCCAATGACCATTTTAGAAGTGGCCATGTTGGATGATGAAAAAGAAAGATCTTCTCCAAGGGCAGAGCCAAGGTCATGACAAACAATGGACTAGGGAATCTCTCTCCAGGAGAGTTGGAGCCTAATCAAAGAACATTCTCCACCCCCAGGTAGAATTTCATAATTACAATGGAACATTGACTACTTTGTGTCTTCCTCTCATTCTTTTGCTTTCTAAATGGGTATATTTATTGCAGTTATCCTGACCCTATTCCACTATTGTATTTTGGGTATATGTGGGGAAGTTTCTGTTTCTTTATAGTGTCCATATTAAGAGAAGCCCCCCTAAGGTGAGAGCCCATCACGTATCATCAAGAGATCCTGAACTTTGAGCTTAATACCATGCCCTGATTCAATGTTGGGTTGTCTCTCTGGAGTGGGGGTAGTTATTGGGCCTGTGGGAAAGATGGTGAATGGAATATTTGATGACTAAAGGGACAGACTTTGTAGTCACTAGTGCCAAATATTTCTAGTTCTTTTTCTTTCTTGGTCACTCAGATTTTGTGGTTGTTGGAGCATCGTCTAATCTATCTTGACTGTACTTTTTTAGAGACCAAGTGAGAGAGAATGGTGACCATGAATATGATAATGGCAGTAAAAATGGAGGAAATCCTCTAATTCAAGATATATGCTAGATATAAAAAATACATAAATTGTTGAATGCTTGGATGTGGGAAAGAGAGGGAAGGAAGAATAAAAAATGATCACCAGGTTTTGTAGTGGTGCTGTGTACTGGGATTGGGGAGAGTGAAGGACAGGTTGAGAGGACAAAAAATACTTAACTTTGGACATAATAATATTAGGATGTGTGTGAAATATTTATATAAAGATGTTAGCTGAATATGTGAGTCAGGGCTCAAAGTAAAGATTCATGCTAGAAATTTAAGTTTCTGGGAGAAACATATTAATAGTATTTTCAGTCAGAATGTACACTATGCTCTAAGAGGAGAAGGGAAGTTAGGCCAAGACTGAGCACTGAGAATTACCAATATTCATAGATTTAGTATGGGAGCTAAGGAGCTTACAAAGGAGAGTGACAAGGAGTAACCAGAGAAGTAGGAGGAAAACTCAGAATGTAAAGTCCTGCCCTCAGTGGAAGGATGAAATGGTCAACTCTGATTAATGCTCCTGAAAGGTTAAGGACAAGAAGTGTTTGCCAGAGCAGTGGGGAGCAGGAACCAGAATGACGGGAGAATGGAAGATGAGAAAGTGGAGGCAGCATCAGTAATGCCTCTTGAGGAATCTGGCTCCGAAAGAGGGAACAGAAAATTCTGGGGTTGAGAGAGGTTTTGCTTGTTTTGGTCCGAGATACTGCAGCATGTTTGTATAAAGATAGAACTGAATGCAGCAGAAAAGGGAAAATTGCTGATGCAGAAGGGGGAGAGATTGACTAGTGAAGTCCTTGAGAAGGTGAGAGAGAAGGTGGGAGCTTGAGCATACATTCACAACATAGGCTTTGATAGGAGGAAGGAAGAAGAAAAAATGTGTGTAGATGTTGGTAGGTTTATAGGTTTAAGGTTGAGAATATAAAGTGGATCATTGAGTTTTTTATTTTCGAAGAGTAATGAGGTGAGACTGTTATATTAGAGTGAGGTTGAAGTATGTATAAAATAGTTATTGGTGAGTTAGGAAGTTATACTACTTGAGAAACATAGCAGGATTGCTAGCCAGTAGTAAGTATCTACTTAAGGTTGGTGGTCATGAATTTAAAGTAAAACCAGTCAGGTAGGTTTACTAATTTTTCTTTAGGAATGTTTGAATGCTTAACTAGGCAAGGATATGTGATATTAACCATGAGTGTGGTGGAAGGAGAAAAGAATGAGAGAATCAAGTATATTTTCAGAGCAGCAAATACAATATTAGACTTTGAGTATATGGGCTGGATAAGGAGGGCAGTGAGTCCAGGTGGGGATGGGCAGAAGGTGCAGAAAATAAAGGGGTTAATGGATTCGAGGTTTCACTGTGGCTGGTGGAATAGGTTAGTGGGTGTACTTGAGAGACTGAATAGGAGAAATATATGTGAGTGGGAGGTTTGAAGCTGAGTTTTCAGAAATGTTACAGCTTCTGTTGATGACAAATGGGACAATGGGAGTAGGTGGCTGAGGTGGAGGGGAAGGCATTGGAGTTGAGGAGGTTGAAGAGCCATGGTTCATCAAGTAGATGTTGATGATACTGAAACGATGATAGGAGGGTGGGTCTAGAAAAAATTGTGAACAGGAGTTAAAATATTCAACAAATGGTTGTGAATGAACAGGGATTTGTCAGATGATTGCAACAAGTATAGTGGGGATAGAGTGACATATCTGCTTAGCAGGAGCTCAAAGGAGCAGAAATTTTTGTAAGAGGGAGATATAGATAAGCAATGGGAGGCAAGAACAGCAGCCATCATGGCAGGGTGTGATCAACAAATGAAACAGCCTTTCCTCAGATGGGTTTCAGGGCAGGTGGTATCCAACAGACCCCTTTAAAACAAGAGGCCAAGAAATGTTCCAAGAAGAGGATGAGAAGAGCTTGCTGATTCCAGAGAGGAGATCCAGAGGGCACAGTGGGAGGGTTTGGGGGAAAGGGAGAACAGAAGTGGGAGGCTGAGTCACCTTAGGGGCTTTTTCAGGCTAAGAAAGTGTGTAATAATATATAACTGGGAAGAAAATTTAGTGGCAAAGGAATTGGAAAAGAATCTTTTTCTATAGTCATCTAGTATATCTGCATTCTGGTTTCACATTTGCCATCATCTTCACTTTTCTGACCCTAATTTGCTACCCGTCTTTCTTGTATCCTGTCTTTTGCTATAGAAAGAAAAACAGTTTGCCAGTATTGGCATTTCTTACCCACACTAGATGTCACTGTTGCTTGCCTCCTAATTTCAGTCCTATGGCTTATTCAATGTGACTGTTCAGTGGCAGTGATCCCTCCCGGCCACCCTTTGCCTTACCCACACAAAGACACACACACAAGATTTAATGAGACTGGTTCTTATAAAACCACTGAGGTGTTAAATAGCTTAGGGTTAAACAGAACTTCTTATGTATGTATTCTAAGAAGCTTATTAGTTTTTTTCTGCATTTAGGAATTAAAGGCTGAGTGAGAACTCAGACTGGAATTCTTCACGGAAAACACATCTACTCCTCCTGTGAAAATATGGCATTTTATACTTAAATTCAAACTTGGTTGATGAGCTGCCCCCTCATCCTCTGTTGTTGGGAGCAGGAAGCCTGGTGTGAAATCGCACTTGGTTACCTTCATTACCTTGATGTGTGGTGAGTAAATTTCCTGTCCTGAGCCTGGGTGTGGTGTTACCACATGAGGTTGTCTTCTATGGTCTGATTTAGGTGCACAGACCTGGGTGATTCCTTAGTCCAGGGAGCATGAGAGACCCTGCTAGCAAAGGAGAGTTCAGACTGTTATCTGGGAAACTGGCAGAGGCTACAAACAATTTATGACCCTGTACTGGCAGAACTGGAAGTTTCCAGGGGCTGCGGAACCTTTCTTTCTTTCTTTCTTTCTTTCTTTCTTTCTTTCTTTCTTTCTTTCTTTCTTTCTTTCTTTCTTTCTTTCTTTCTTTCTTTCTTTCTTTCTTATTGGCAGAATGCTACTCAGGAAAGGGGAGAAACTTTCAGAAAAGGGGGTGAAGTGTGGGTGGTAGAAACCGTTATCTTTTGAATCATACATTCAGTCAATTAGTCAGGTAACAAATATTTATTGAAGAACTACCATGTGTCAAGTATTGCTTAAGGCACTGGGGACACACTAGACACAAACATGAATTGGTCCTGCTTGCATAGAGCTTAACTCCATTGGGGAATGGGAAAGAGATAAATATGCAGGATTTTCTTCAGAAAACTGCTCTGCAGAAAATAAAACAGTGATGAGATAGAAAGTACTTGGGTGGTGGTGACATCTAAGCTGGGACCTGTCTGATAGGATACAATGAAGAAATGATCTTAGGGAAGGAGGTAAGTCATGCAGCAGGAAATCTAACATGGAAGTCCTACTTGGGGAAGTCTTCAGCTTGTTCACACAATAGGCAAGGACAAAGGCATTCAAGGTGGAAGTTGAAGTACAGAGTATGTGGTACCTTGTGTGTCACATGAACGGAGCTTAGATTTTATTCTAAGTGCAGAGGCAGATGAATAAAAGTTTTGTGAGGTGCAATGAGGTGATTTGATGTATGTTTTTAAAAGATCACTCAGGACGATGACTAGAGAATGTGTGGGAGCCAGTGTGAAGAGCTGGGAGATCTCTTAGGAGGCATGAGCAGTGGGTCAGTGAAGAGAATGATGGGTTGTGCTAGGTTGCTGGAGGTGAAGATTTGCGATCTTTAATGATGGGAAGCTTTTATGCATTAACCCGACTTCTTATAGTCTGTAACTTGGGAGTTTCAGGGTTCTTTTTCCATGGATCAGTTCTTAGTCAAAGGTGAGGAAGGGCTTGAGGAGCTAATCTTAAAGGAAAAACGAAGAATTCAGTAGTACTTCCCTAATGACTGTTTTCATTGTCTAAATCATCAACGTTTTTTATTCTAGAATGAACTTGCTAATATTATTCACAGTACAAAGTTGTTGGCTTTTTTGTTTTTGTTTTTCTCTCATTAAATGTGACATAGAGCAGAAAACAACAATACCAGCACGACGGCACCTGGAGTTCCCTAGTGGCTGAGGCAGGGAAAGGATAGTTTCCTTTAATGAAATCCCTGAGGGACCAGGGAAGAGCTAGAATGCTAATATGAGCTGTGTTAACCTTCCCAACATAAACCCCATCAAATCAATATGCGGGAACCTAGGAAAAGCTGGGAGTGGTACTGGTGTGTGAGTGCAACGGACTTACCTGGCAGATGGGCCTCCATCATGTATAAGCTCTCACTGTGTGTTAGTACTGTGCTCACAGATTTATATCAGCACCTCAATTAATTCTCACTTTAGTCCTGTTAACTAAATATCAGCATTAACAGTTTACAGATGTGGAAGGTGAGTTGTAGAATGGTTAAAATCACATGGCTAGTCAGTGGCAAATCTGAACTGAAACTCTTAGTCTTAATAAATTTGCTATGTTGCCTCACAAAGTCTTTTGCTTATTATAAACTGTTAAGTTACATTTTTACTTACACAGAGATGGACATTCCTTATATAATTTTTCTTTCAGTAGCTAGCATTCTGTTAGTTTCAGTGACCAATCCTTTGTTGTGCTTATTATGTGACATAACACTACCACAATAAAAATCTTTAATTCTGACTATTGTAATCTGTCTCTGAAACAATATTTTTTATCAGGTGAATCCTTAGCATTATGAGGATTTCATTATATAGAGAGATGTGTGGAAGAGTGGCTATATTTCCATCAAGTAGTATTATTCATTTCATACATAGAACAAAACATATTAGAGCAGTGCTGACAACACGTTACAGTAAGAAAACCCTCTACGTGTCAGTCAGGGTTCTTTGTTGCAAGCATCAGACACTGACTCTTGTTAACTTCAGCAAAAGAGAGATCTGCTGGCAAAATATCAGGAAACTCACTTGTTTGCGGAGAAGCCTAGAGACCCTATAAACTGGCAAGAATGCAGGCAGATTCCGCAGCAAGAATGACAGCCAAGGTCATGCTGCAGGAACAGCCTGGTTGGGGTGCACCGCCCGGCTCTGCTGCTGTCACACCACTCTCGGCCTCCACCCTGGGCAGTGCTGCACTTCCCGCTGCAAGATGCCTCATGATATGAATTCCAAACTGTCCCTGCTCCTTTCTGTCACTTGCTCACAATTCAAAGTGGCAAGAAGGATCATCAGAAGGCCCAAGCCTGGGTTACCTGCTCTACCTGTCAGTGGCAGGGAGAGGTAGTCTCTGACCCCCTTTGATTTTCAGAGAGATGAAAACTAGCCTTTCACCAAGTAGGAAAGGGTTTCAGATGCTGGACAGCTATGGAAATAGCAAATCTCTATTAAACTGTAAAAGTAAAATATTTTTAGCCATTAAGTACTCACATGGAATTTTTAAGGTATCATGAAAAGGCAACATAGTCTTTGAAAGAAACTACTTTCCTATAGTATAGACTTCAATTATCTCAAAATAGCTATTGAGCTGGGGAGGGTCACTTACTCTACATTTGCATACAGATGATCTTGCCAGCCATTTGGCTTTGTGTTGAGAATTCCAATATGACATTTGGCAGTTACTGGAACAAAGACCGAGTTTGCATCTTCCTTCCATTTATTTCATTTATCTCTGATAGGCTTTGTGGGAATCGTTGTCTCTAATCCAAGCTATCAGAAAGCCTTTTACACATTCCTTCTGGCAATGCCTAATTTTCAGTGTGCTTGGAGTAATCAGTTTGCATTATTTTATTGAGCTCGTTTAAAAGCAACTCCTCCCCACAAAGGAATGTTATGTTTCCGAATTTTATTGTTCTGCTCGGAGATTAAGCATTTGTATCACCATAATATGAAATGTATTCTGCCAGCCTATTAGTACTACAATAGAACTGATGTGACAAAGTTTTAATTCATGCAATATTTATAGTGTTTATCCCTAACTTTAAAAGCAGAGATCGGAATACATGCAAGAGACCATATGAGATCTTTAACATAGCATGTTACCTTCACTATGCTGGAATTGTATCTTCATATGATAGAAGGCTAATCAAATTGGGTATGTTAAAGATGAATAAAATGACATTATTACATATGCAGCCAAAATAAAATTAACAGTGCTAAATGTTATGGAGACTGCAACTGTCAGCATAAGGCATGAGAGGAACTGTAATATATATATATTTTTAAAACTGCTTAAAGCAACAAACCGTTAATCTTGTCCTAAAAGGGGCACTCAGTATAGTCTTAATATAGCAAAGCTTGATTCACAAATCATTATTCATTTGCAAAATCCATGATATTTATTTGATCCTTAAAAAATAGATATATATTATTTAGCACCCCTCAGAACTTCTTCCCCAAAACACACATAAAACCCCAAGTTCATTTTATAGTTCAATTATGCTGTACAAAGAATCTGTAGAGACAGACTTTCTTTAAAAAAGTATCAAATTACAGTACAAATTAGAGAAAATACAGGATTAATGTCTATAAAGAAGTGAGTAAAAGACCCAAGCAAAGAAATTCTTAGCTGTGTGTGTTTTAGGAAAAAAAGTTTCATTTGAAAGAAAGTTAAAAAGGGTTAAATATTTAACACTCTTTGTGTATACTAGTTGATATACTTTGGATATTTGTACCTATCCAAACATCATGTTGAATTGTAATCTCCAGTGCTGGAGGTGTGGCCTTGTGGGAGGTTTTGAATCATAGGGTCAAATCTCTTGTGGCTTGGTGCTGTGTTTGTGATAGTTCTTGTGACATCCAGTCATTTAAAAATATTCCTTCCAACCACTCTCTCTCTGGCTTGCTCCTGTTTTCATCATATGATGTGCTTGCTCCCTTCACTTTCCGCCATGATTGAAAGCTTTCTGAGGGTTCCCCAGGAGCAGATGCCACTATGATTCCTGTATAGCCTCCAGAACTGTGAGCCAATTAAACCTCTTTTCTCATTGTCCAGTCTCAGATATTTCTTTATAGCAGTGCAAGAACAGCCTAACACTAGTTATTGGTTCTTAGCATAATACTAACCCTTCTCTTTTGACTACTTCTCACATGTGAAGCATTGTGCTAAGCATGTTCATATCTTATTCAACTTAATCTTTTATTTTTTATTTTTTATTTTGAGATAGAGTCTCATTCTTGTTGCCCAGGCTGGAGTGCAATGGTGTGATCTGGGCCCACCACAGCCTCAACCTCCTGGGTTCAAGTGATTCTCCTGCCTCAGCCTCCTGAGTAGCTGGGATCACAGGCATGCACCACCAAGCCTGGCTAATTTTTTGTATTTTTAATAGATATGGGGTTTCTCCATGTTGGTCAGGCTGGTCTCGAACTCCCAACCTTAGGTGATTTGCCTGCCTTAGCCTCTCAAAGTGCTGGGATTACAGGCATGAGCCACTGCGTCCAGCCAACTTAATCTTTTAATGGCCCCATGAGCTAAGTATCATTAACACCATTTTATGGGTATGGAAACTGAGGCTTAGAAACAATGAAGCATTTGAACCTTACCTTGGCTTCAGTGTCTGTACTCTATCCCTGTGTTGTACTTCTGCCTTTAATATTGGTGAAGCAAAGCCAGGCTATGTCTTACCATGCTATTTGAGATGAGAAATCATATACCAATTCTTTATACACCATACTTGTCTAGGACAGTGTCTCAGAGGCTTTCAGAAAATGATTGAAATTATAAAATTACTGACTTCTCCAACCTCGCAATAAACTTCTAATAATAACCCTTGGAGTTTCTCTACAGTGAAGTTTAGGCATGAATACTATCAGATTTGGGGCTGAACTTTAAAGTTATCCGGCTTAGGCAACCTCAGTAAGGAGAGGGTGGACATTTTGGTGGGCTCTTAAAATCATGACTAAGGAAAAAAAGCCCTGAAGAAGTCATACTTGAGACCCTCCCCAATAGGATAAGAGGGTATTCCACCAGAGGTGCTGCACTGCTGTCTAAAATGGTAAACAAAAATTTAACTTCCAATGAGAATACATATAACCAAATTCAATATCATTGAGAATTGTCAGTAGAATGTGAAAAAAGAATTGATGCTAAGCTGATAGGGTTTTTTCTCCCTAATACACTACACTTTACTCTTAACCTAGATTCTGTTAGTCTTTCTTTTCTAGTCTGCACCAGGTAATTCTACTTCACTATAGGAATGAGTTGCTTCCCTTGTTTTAACTTTCATAAAATCTTAAAGATTTAGAATTGATAAAAAACCCATATTCCCATTATCCAACTTTCTCAATATGTTTGCCTAAAAAAGTCCAAAATTCAGTTCTCAAAAAAATTATTAATTTTCAATGACAAATATTCTTAATGAGAAAAGGATATTTTTATAGAGGCATGATATGTCTTTTTCTCATGAAGTTTTAGAAACGTATAGTACAAATAGTTTGTGTTATATATAATGATATACTTAGGTCATTAGCGAGTCAGGGCTGGAGTTGTTACAGGGACCCCATTATTGTATTATATTGTCTTTCATACACTCTGGTATTGTTTAAGGACATTACATTACATCATATTACATTATTAAATTGTTTGAAAATGCTTTGAGGAGATGAAATAATCTTGCCAAGAAAAAAGGGCTGTATAAAAAAGCTTAGCACTTAGGATATCTGTATTCAAAGTTGAATGTGAACAATCACAAATTCACTGTTTTCCTATTTCAAATACTTCATCTGGCATGAAGCATCTGCATTACATATCAATGGCATCAGTTGAAGTTTTATTTTGAGCCAGGGTAAAGCCTGCTTGAGAAAAATTTTCTTGTTTATATTAATACAGTTTGATGTATTTCTTTATTTCAATAACAGATTAAATATTGTATCTTGTGTTGGAGGGCTATTTTTGGTGGCATTTAGATTAAAGGGAGCATGTATGTGTGGGGGCATTATGTTATTTTATACAGGATTATTTTGGTGCCACAATTCAAAAAAAAATTTATTGAACACCTATGTTTATGCACAAGACATGATACAGTGCAGGCTTATGATAAAGCAACATTGCCATTGCCCTACAGTAATGCATGAAACTAAGTTATCATAAATTTTTGTTTAATGGGGAATTTATTGATTATATATTCATGTTATTATCGAAATGGAAAGGTGGGACTTCTACCTAACCTGAGGATCCATAGGGTCTTCTTGGAAATCTGAGACAAGTCTCGAAGGATTGTAAGGGGAACTTTCTTCAACAAAGATGATTATTATGGTTCCATGTCATTTCATCATATCTATTTTGTGTAAATTCGGGGTGGTATTTTATTTGCTTTACTTACCCATTCTTTGTCCTAATTTCAATAAAATACCCAGGCACAACTGAATTAGCTTTTTCCCTGCAGAGGCACAGAATGCTGGTGACTCCTAGTGATGTTCAATTTTCAGAACTAGTGTAAATATCCTTACGTTTCAGAGCATAATACAAGGGATAGAGAGAGGAGTTCTTTATTTTCTAAAACTAAACTTGAAAAATAGTTATCAAAGAGGGAAACCAGAAGAATATGGGTATGGGAAGGACACTGGGCAAGACATTTCTGCCATTTCTGCCCAATACCATTCCTGTTGTTTTTTTTCCAAGTTCAACCATTATAAGGCTTTCTGTGTATTTCTTAATCTCAACTTCCTCATAGTGCATTATTTTCTGTACTATTCTTATCTCACCTGAGGGACTTTAAACCTTAAATCCATCTAAGTCTGAAAGTTGCCGAGACATGCTTATTAAATGGCCCAGTTCTAGCAAGAAAAATAAATCTGGGTAATCTTGTATTTGCTCCCCTTTTCTACTACCATTATGTTTATGTATGACAGTCTACTGCCAATAGTCTATATTAAAATCCATCCCACTCACCAACCTTTTAAAATTTCTTTTCTATTTATGTCTAATTGACAAATCGTTTTATATATATTATATGGAATATGACGTGGTATTTTGATCTATGTATACATTGTAGAGTCGATCAAATGAATTAACATTCCTATCACCTCATCAACTTTTTTTTTTGTGATGAGGACATTAAAAATCTATTCTTTTAGCAATTTTGAAATATACAATATAATTAACTGTGGTTCTCATGCAGTGCAATAAATTACTAAAACTTATTGTTCCAGTCTAACTGAAACTTTGAACTCTTTGATCCATATTTTTCTCCCTTTCAACAACATTGTGGTTAGGATTAAAGGCAACCAACAATAGATGGTAAAAGACTCTAGGGTAACAACAACAGTAACCTGCTGGCACCGCTAAGCCTTAAAGTACGGGAGAAGGTAGTTACTGTAACCTGGCCACCAAACAGGACTTGTAATCTTAAGTTTAGGAATGCAACCATTGCCAAGTTGTGGCCTAGAGTGAAGGAGCCATGTAAATAAGTATCCTTATTCTTTCTTCTCTAGTCAACTTATTTCCTGCTGTTGCTTGAGATTTACAGAGAGCCAGAAAGCCTTATAATTATAGTCTGTGTAGGTAAGCTTCCTGAGATACAGAACAGAGTGGAGAAGTCAGGAGAGTAGATCTGGAGGAAATGTGAAATATTTTTCATATTCATTTGATCTTCAAAACAATCTTCAATAAGTACTATATTTGTACTATTTTTAGATGAGGAAACTGAGGCACAGAGGGGTTAAGTCAACTTTTGCAGGGTCACATAGAAAAGTGCTAAAACTAATTGGATGTTTACTTCATTAATTTTTAAACTTTCTTCTTTACTAATACAAATATTTATGGTTATAAATAATGCTTCCAGTGCATTCTACCCAATTTAATATGTAGTATGTTCACTATGTTTCAGTTGAAAATATGTTCTTATTTTCCTTGCGTTTTTTTATCTCCTTGATTATTTAGAAGTATATTTCTTAATATCCAAATATACGGAGATTTTAATGGTTATATTTTCATTATTGATTTCTTCTAAAATTATTAAGATCAGAAAATGTGATGGTTATACTAGCCCTTTAAAATTTGTTGAGACTTGCTCTACATTTATCTGATGAATTTTGTAATGCTCTCTGTGAGTTTGAAAACAATGTGTATTCTGCGATTGTTGGATCCAGTTATTTATATATTTTTATGTATGTAAAGCTTGTTAAGTGTATCCATGAAATATAAAACTTACTGACGTAACAATAATTTTTGTTTGCTTAGGTTGACTTCTTCCTGCAATTCTTGATTATTGCTATTCATATTTAAAAAGGCTATTATATAAATCAAGGCTTAGGATTTGTATATATTTCTGAATTTTTTATTAAATATGTAGTAAGATTTTTATCTATAATAATCCATTTTTTTCTTCAGATCTATTTTGTCTGATACCACGAGTGTGACCAGTTTCTTTTGATTGATAAATCTTTTCCATCATTTTACTTTTAATATTTCTGAATCCTATGTCTTAGATGTATATTTTATAAATTGCTTTTTAAAAAGAAATCTGACAGAATCCAATAAATTAACCATAATCTTTATTTTTTAAATAATTTTTTGCATTTACATTTATTGGAATTACTGATATATTTGAAATTATTTCTACAGTCATAGTTTGTGTTTTTGATTATCTTGCTTCTTCTATGCTTCATTGTTCTATTCTTACCTTCTTTTGGATTATTTTCTCATTTAAATTTTCTTCTGTCAGTTTGAAAATATAGGTTTTAAATGTATTTTAATGGTTATTCTATCAAATTCAGCATGCATATTTTTTGAAGCCTAAATTTAATCAATATTTTCCATCTCTTTCAAACCAATATAATTTAATGTCTGTAAATCCAATTATTTCTCTTCTAAATATGTTTTATTGTCATGCATTTTAGTTTTATCTTTTCTATCCCAGAATACATGGTTATTGTTTAATGCAGTCAATATATATTTAGATTTATTTAAATATTAACCAATGACTTTCCTAGTTCTAGCTTAGAAATGTTTTACATTCTCAGCTTGAGGTTTTCAGATTAAACAAGTAGCATGAGTTCAAATAAAAACCACGTGGCTTCCTGAATTTTGTTCACAAATTCTCAAAGGAGTTTTCCTTCACAAGGAGCCAAGGGGATTCTCTTTATGGTCAGTTTTTGAGAGGTGGGTGGTTGAATGAATTATTTTAAACTCCCCCTCACCTTTTCACTGAGATTGTAGTGTTTGAGGTCCAGTCCAGTTTATGAGGGAAGGACATTTCATATTCTTTTCCTTTTACTTCCTGGATTTTCCATAAGAATCACTTTCCTTTTGCCTGAGACATATAATTTAGAGGCCATTTTAGCAATGGTCCACTGGTGAGCAAACCCTCAGGTTTTCACTGCATAAAAATATATTGTATTATCTTTTCTTAAAAGGTATTTTACTTGATATAGAATTTAGATAAACAGTTTTTTTCTCAACATATTGAAAATATTCCGGCCGGGCGCGGTGGCTCAAGCCTGTAATCCCAGCACTTTGGGAGGCCGAGATGGGCGGATCACGAAGTCAGGAGATCGAGACCATCCTGGCTAACACGGTGAAACCCCGTCTCTACTAAAAAATACAAAAAACTAGCCGGGCGAGGTGGCGGGCGCCTGTAGTCCCAGCTACTCGGGAGGCTGAGGCGGGAGAATGGCGTAAACCCAGGAGGCGGAGCTTGCAGTGAGCTGAGATCTGGCCACTGCACTCCAGTCCGGGCGACAGAGCGAGACTCCGCCTCAAAAAAAAAAAGAAAATATTCCACTTGCATCTGGCTTGCATTGGTACCACTGAAAAGTCTGCTGTCAGTATAATTGTTGTTTCTTTAAAGGTAAACCTATTATTTTCTTCTGTTTTAAGATATTCTTTGTTTTATTAGTTGTGGTTTTAAAGTAATTTGATTAGGGAATTTTTTTATTCATCTTGCTTGATAGTTTTCAAAACATAGACAGTTTAACTGATTAAAATTTTTAGACCTTATTCTCTCCTCCATATCTCTTAACATTTCATTTATGTTTTTCACATCTGCTTTTTTGTGCTGCAGTTTTCAGATCTAACTTACTGTTTAATAAAACTTTATTAAATTCACTATTTGAGTTTCTAGCTTTAATTGTTATATTTTATTTCCAAAATTGCTTGGTTACTTTTCAAATATGGCTGGCCATTTTTAGTTTCTTGATCTTTATGCTATTGATCCTTCCTATTTTAAAAACCATAAACATTTTCTTTATAATTTGAGAGTTTGAATGTTTAAACTGTTTGCCTCTCTGACTCTGTTTTCTTTTTTTTTTCTAGCATACTTAGTGACATATTTCTGTGTTTTATAATTTTGACTGAGTAAATGTTTCTTGGAGTGTGAGACCTAGAATAAAGTTAAGTTTTTGCAAAGAAGATTTGCATTTTCTTCTACTAGTTCTAGTCTAGAAATGTTTTACATTCTCTGCGTGAGGTTTTCAGATTAAATAAGTAACATAAATAGCATGAGTTAATGTAAAACCCATGTGAAGCCTGGATTTTGTTTATAAATTCTCAAGGGAGTTCTCATTCAACGTGAGCCAAGGTGTTTTTGTTTGTAGTCTTTTTTTTTTTGAGAGGTGGGTGGTTGGATGAATTATTTCATGCTCGCTCTCACCTTTCCACTGCGATTGTAGTTCTTTGAGGTCCAGTTTTATGAGGGAAGGGCTTTTCATATTCTGTAAGTTAGGAGACCTTGGACTTCCCGCACCCCCATATAATGACTGACAGGTTCCAAAGTCATAAAATGGAAGTAAAATGTATCAGAATTTGGCAAATGATCACAAGGTGAAAGTCAACTTTAATGCTTTCTATGTCTTTTTGGGTTTTTGCCTTAACTCGGTATTTATTATTTTCTTGCCAACTCATATATAAATTTAAGCTTTTGAAAGACATTTGATTCAACATTTACTTTTCTATTTTTCTAGGAGTTTCATTCAAGGGGCTTAGGTTACCATATTCTGGAACATGAGTTGGCAATATCACTGACTAATGGGAAATCTTGATACAAGTATTTTAGAGTGTTGGTAGATGATTTGGTAGTAGGGTAAGGAGGGAATGGACAGCAAGACTATTTGGTGGCAGGGAAATGAGGTGGCTGCTATTCTATATCTACAACCATCCCATTTCCCTTCCTTCTTTCTTCTATTCACACAGTCCAAATCTCAATACTCTACCAAGATGGGAGCCACAGTATCTACAATTTTCGTCTTTATTTATTATAGATTTAAACACTATAAGCATCACAGAGTTCAAGGAAACTAAATTCTATTCAAGTTTCAGAGCCAAGTAATAAATGTTCTTTTTATGATTTATCAATTTCACTGATTACTAAAATACTGCAATATTTCCACCCAACATTCCATTATTTCTTTTATTATATTCCAAGCCTTATAATACCTTGTGACCTCACTGTCAATCTTGGGTCTCTTTGGACTAAACTGGCCTTTTTGGAAGCAGTCCTACCTCTGATAAGAGATGCCATTTCCAGATATGTGGATTCAGCATAGCTGAATGGAACAGGCAGCCCAGCAGGAGCATCAGCAAACCATAAAATCCATAATTTTAAAGTGTCAGGATAAGTATTTCATGGACTCATCCTGTTACTCTAAAATCAGATCATCTGGGAACATACATTCCAGCCAAATTTTGACAGGTGCGGCTACTACCACGGCTCTGCTGTTCTTTCTCTAATCTGCCCATATGCTCTCAGGATTCCTCTGATTCTCTTTGAAATATTCAATATTCTGCTTTCTTTATCCTCAAATACTCCACTTTGTCCTTTAAGACAAGGTCCACGCAAACAAGTCAAAGTAGAGCTATTATATGTAATTAGAGCAGTAAAGGCAACCAGTCTAAATAATTTCATCTTCCAAATTGGTTTTCTTGGCTATATTAGTCTCATTGTTTAATATTCTATGCAATTTTAAAGGATTTTCTGTCTGTACTTAAGTAAGATAGCTAGTTGTTAGTGAAGGATAAAATGTTGAAATGGATTCATTCATACAAAAGATTTTCATGAGCATCTTGTAAACGTTACACACTATTTTTTTCATGGCAATTCACAAAACATTTCCTGTTTTCAAGAGCTTACAAAATGTAATATTTTTAGTGATATCTTTTAGATTTTGACATGAATCATTTTGTTGACTTTTAATAAGGATCAGAAGAAAAGTTGCCACATTTCTGGTTAAGTTGTGTGCCTTGTAGACTAGACTAGAAGTAGCTTACAAGCTGTATAAAATAGGAAGTGGGCTGGATTTGGCCCATGGGCCAAAATTTGCTAATTTTGCCTTAGAACACTCAAATAAAATGATTTATTATTTTCATTTTTCAGAAAGAACTAGGAGAACTTAGGTCAAAGTAGCAGAGCTTTGAATATATTTCTAGAATTCTTTCTCATATTTCTCAAAAGCCTGTGTGGTGCTCCCTTTCTGTGTTGTGCAAGTTTCTAGGGGAGGCAGGGGTAAAAGTTGTAGTGTTGAATGAAAAATTGGGGGAGTTGGGGACTCATGAGGCTGGTACCCACTACCTCCTCCCTGAAAGCACATATGGTTAGCCTGATTCTATTCCTGATTCTGAGAAAAATAATAAAATGGATCAGGTATGTCTCCCACCCCTTTCTCTTCTTAGTCATAGTCCCTTAGGGTCATAGATTCTTCATACTCTTCCTAATATCCTGGGAAACCCATACTCAAGGAGAAATCCAATATAGTTCTACTACATTGTTAATGAATGATGAGGCTACAGATGTTATCCTTACCAAGGATTTGCATTTTGACTGGGGGAAATGCCCTGTGCCAAAATATTTAATATCTTCTTACTATTTCGGTCATCTATGAATAATACAGATGAATATAATATTTTTGAGGTTCTGACAAACAGATGTCAATTTTCCTATCTGTCCATGAAGCTGACTTTAAGTCAACGTTTCTGAATTTTAAAGTATTACTCAGTTTACTGTTAGTCTTACCAGTCTTACAAGTGTCTTTTATTTTTTAATCACTAAAAGAGGAAGATAGGGACTAAAAATTTTTATATGTAGATGTTTAAATGAAATAATATTTTATGTTTTAATATGCATCATATTTGCTAGGTAGTTTTATACCACAGTGCAGTAAATTTGTATTTGTGAAGTATTCATAAGCTTTATAGAAGTGCAGCCAAGAAGACAGCTGTATCAATGATTCACACAATATAGAGAAATATGGCCTAGACATTTTGTAACCTTTTCTTTCAGTGTCAAGAGCAGATTCTACATGAAAATATGTTGGCAGAGAATAGTATGCATACACACAGGCACTTGTGTGTGTAAAAAAAAAAAGTGTATCAGTTATTTTTGGTAACAGGCTACCCTAAGACCTAGTGACTAAGGTAACAGCCATTTATATGCTGATTATTCTGTGATTTGGGCTGTGTTCAGCTAGTGGTTCTTCTGTTGATATTTCCTGTAGTCATTCCTGTGTCTATAGTCCTCTTATGGTTCAACTGGAGTTGGATAGTCCACAATAATATTACTTACATGTCTGAGAGTTATCTGTGGATACTGGCCAATGTGCCTGGGTTCTCCTCCATGTAATTTCTCCAGCAGAATACTACCAAGGTTATGGTAGTATTCCAAAGGAACATCCTCCTGAATGTGTTAGCATCTTTCAAGCCTCTATTTGTGTAATATTTGCTTACGTACTACTACCAAAGCAAGGCATGTTCCATACTTAGAGCCACTGTGAGAGAGAACTACACAAAGATGTGGATACAAGAAGATGTGACACACTGGGATTATTATGGCCAGAAGATCCCTATCTAAAATAGTATGTTGAAAGTTGATTTATTTTTTTACCATCAAAGAACAAATACATTCATAATCTATATTACATAACTCTATATAGCTGATTTCAAATACTACTATGTTTAATATTCTGTGTTAGGACAATTTAAACAATTTCAATTGTTTTTATAAAATGTTGTGACCCTGCATGGGGGTGGGGGAACATGTAGTGAAGCTACATTTCAGTTCAGAGGCAATACCAACAATGCTTTATAGTACTTAAGAGAATTTCAGTTAAAAACATAGATTTTAATTGCCAACACTCCTATTTGTTATCTTGGGCAAATTCTAAACCTATGTAAGTCTCAATTTCCTCAACTAAAGTATTTGATAATAAGAGTGTGGAGGACATTATGGATTGCATGAAAGTGTTTCTCCCAGTGACTGTCTCATATTAAACCATGAAAAATATGATCTCCTACTATTAAATAGAAGTACAGAAAATTTTCTCTGTGTACTCTTCCTAGATATTTCAATGACTCTTTATCTAAATATTAGCTAGCTCAGCCTTTTCCTTACTAATTTAAAACTCACTGAAATATTGTGATATATTATGTGGAGTTATCACTACCACAAAAGAGAACAGACAGTATTCCCAGTTGACCTCGTCTTCAACTGGATCTTCTGGCTTGAATACACTTCACTTTCCTTCTGAAATGAATACATTCAGTCCCTCCTGAGATAACTTTATATTAATTGGGAATCAAAAAAATTTTGTAGTTATTTGTGCATTTCTATTTCTATCTATCCTACCTTCTGTAAAGCCTAAGGTGGCAGATTTAGTGAAAAACAACTGAGTATTTGAGATCAGAGAGATCTACATGGAAATTTCACCTCCGTCACTTATAACTGCATGACTCATAGTTTCAGTTTTTCATCTGTAAAATGGATGGTTGTGAGAATTCAAAGAAATAATGTTCGCAAATTGTCCAGCACATATAGACAGGCTGAATAAGCAGGAGCCCTTGTAATAAATATAAAGGTAGTTTTGCAGGATGATATGGATTTATTGTCTAATCATAGTCTAAAACACAAGCATTATGACATCTTGGTATATAAGAATATTTCTGCTGCCAAAGCTATCACTGTAAATTTTAATCAAACATCCCAGATAACTGTGATTACTTTGCATTTCTGTGTCAAGATTGCCTTAGGACATATCCAAGAGCAAATAGCCTACTGTCTGATGGAAATATGGAAACAGACTTTGGAACACTAGCATGCAACTAGCTCACCATGACTGTTTCTGAAACACTGCAAAGCCACTTCAAAAACCATAAAAGACAGAAGGAAACACCAGGGAATATTTATGGAAAGTAACCAAGAGAAGATAAATTAATTAGCTTTAGAAACTTCCTATAATAATTTTCAACTTATATGCCTTTCCAAATGAATATATTATTTTTAGAATTTCAAGAAAAGCTATATATAGTAAGACAAATATCTGAGCACAAATTGAACAAAACCTCATATTTTCCCCCACCCCAAATACATGATCTGATTAAGTTTAGCCTATTTTCAAGTGACATTAACTCTTTTAAGCCTTCAGGTTACTATTTAGTAAACAATATCTTCATTTCAGTTAATGGTATCTTAGTAGACCAGTAGCATTCAAGATCTTTCAAGAAATATCAGGATTTTGGAGGGCTATGATATATTGGGGGTTGAAAGACAAAATATCTACCTAACCAATTCATTTCAGGTTTCTTGGTTCCCTTTATTTCCAAGGTAGCTGACCTAGGAATGCAGCCTGAAGAAATCAGCACCTCCTAGATACACAATGAACAGAAGGGCTCAGAAGAAATATGAGAACAAATAGGTAAACTAAGGACTGGCATAAGAGACCAGATCCCTAGAGTCTTATATTCTACCACAAGAAGATAGATGATCAACAGTAAACTTACTAATTAGATTATTACATAGCATGTTAGAAGACTGCATGCAATAGTAAACTAAAAAGGAAAGGCAGGCAAGGGGGATCTAGAATGCTGGGTGGCAAGAAGGGGGAAGGTTGCAAAATTAAATAGAATGATCAAGGTAGGCTTTATTGAAAAGGCAAGCAAAGACTTAAAGGAGGTGAGGAAACCAACCAAGTAGGTATCTAAGGGCAGAGAGATCCAGAGAGAAGGAGCAGTAAGTACAAAGTCCCTAAGGAGAACTGTGCTTAACAAGTTCAATGATTAGCAGGGAGGCCAGTGTGGCTGGAACAGAGTGACTGAGGAGCTGGTGGTAAAAGAAAGGGTCAGATGGCCAGCAGGGAGCTGTGCCATGTAGAGTTTATGGGCCATTCTAAAGGTTTGGATTTTACTCTGTGTGAGGTTTTACTCTGTTGCAATGTTTTGAAGAAAGTCACAGTGCAGAACTTAGGTTTCTAAAAGATCAATCCGTCTGCTGAACTGGAAAAAAATCATGGTGATGAGGTAAGGGAAATAAGGGTAGAAGCCCATAAACCAGTTAGGAAGCATTGGCAGTCATCCTGGCGAGAGATGGTGATTCAGTCCAGGATACTAACAGTTAGATGGTCAGAACTATTGTACCCTGAATACATTTTGAATGTAGAGCCATCGGGAATTTTTGATGGAAGCCATCAAGGACTTTTTGGCATGTCAACCTCATTTTAGTGTTGTCCATCACTGACTCCAAGTTTCTAATAATCAGCTGAGAAAACAGTTATAATCCTTCCCAGCTGCTCAAGCAGTACACTGAAAAATTCTTTGATGTATTTGACCTTACAAGCATGCTAGACTGAGGCAGAAGAGGCTTGAATATTGACTTCCCCTTGTAAGATAACTCCCCAGGTAAGACATGATTCCAAGCAATGGAAGAAGAAATTCGTCAGAAAATGAAGTAGTGGATATGTCAGCTGACAAGGCAGGGACACAGAGGTGTGAGTAAGAGGCTAGAATTTACAGTATTTTTTGTCTTCTGAGGCGTTTTATTTATACCTGTTCCAATTTATAGGGTCTTTTTCTTCATCAATACCATAAGTTTTATGTAAAAGGAAGTGGTGAAGCTATAACTTTCATGGACATAATTCAACAAATTACTGCTGGATGCAGTGGCTCATGCATTTTGGGAGGCCAAGGCAGGAGGATCACTTGAGTCTAGGAGTTTGAGACAAGCCCAGGCAACATAGCAAGACTCCATCTCTACAAAAAAAAAAAAAAAAAA
>NW_016810872.1:416268-422112 GCF_001698545.2 Rhinopithecus bieti | reverse complement strand
GAACGTAAGTGAAGTCATGTATGATTTATTTATTTATTTATTTATTTATTTATTTATTTATTTATTTTTGAGACAGAGTCTTGCCCTGTCACCCAGGCTGGAGAGCAATGGCACGATTTCGGCTCACTGCAACCTCTACCTCTGGAGTTCAAACAATTCTTCTGCCTCAGATTCCCGAGTAGCTGGGATTACAGGCACCCACCACCATGTCTGGCTAATTTTTTTTTTTTTTTTTTTCTGTATTTTTAGTAGAGATGGGATTTCACCATGTTGGCCAGGCTGGTCTCAAAACTCCTGACCTCATGATCTGCCCGCCTCAACCTCCCAAAGTGCTGGGATTACAGGCGTGAGCCACCGCGGCTGGCCATAAGTTTTATTTTGAATCTTACTTCTTCATCAACTCCTCTACCCAACCCCCTTAGCTTTACCACCATCACTTTAAACTCTTTACCCCTCCCAGGTGTCCAGGAGGTTCCATGTGTGCTGTAGATAGCAATGAACTTCAGAAAGGCTGTGCAGTACAATGACTCCGAATGTGTTATCTGGAGTCAAACTACTGCTATCAATTGTAGAATGTAATAAAAATACCTTCTTCATCTTATTGTTAAGGAGCTTACATGAGTTATTGCTTGTTATGTGTTTAGAACAGTGTCTGTAACATAGTAAACACAGTATAGGTGTACAGCTCTTATTATTAAATAGTGTTTTCTGTATCAAACCGTATCTGTTCCTTGCGCCATTATTCTAGGGCCTTTTGTATAATTTCTAAAGTATTAAGATGATGAAAGTAGCATAATATGTTCCTGGATCTAAATGGTTTAAGATCTTATTCCAATCCAGGCAATGTATCTCTGTTTCAACATGAGAGCTATAAAGCCGTTTAACCAAAAGAGATGTGCATATTTTTTGCTACTCTGGTGAAGATATTTTTTAAGAAAATGGGCCTTTGAGGTTTTTGATACTCAGTTGAGGTGACCACTCCACATTTAATGTCGAGTTTTTTTTCTCATTAGATCTTTCAGTCAGCTATCTTTCCTACCCCCAGATGGCAACATTTTATTTTGAAAGTTTTTAAACATACAACAAAGTTGAACAATTTTATAGTGAATACCCTTATTCCTACCATTCCTACTATAGAGTCCTATAATTTACACTGTCATTTTTTTCCTTTCCTACTACAAATAATAGTGTGCAGTATGTACATCACTAGATTTAGTTGTAGTAGGGAAGGAAGCAAAGAACACAGGTTTCACCTTCAGAGACCCACATCTGAGTCCCTTTTCTTGGCTTCCAGTGGTATTCCTTGGGTTAATTTCTTAACCTGCTAGAATTTAGTCTCTTTGTCTGTAGAATGCGAGCAATAATATTGACTTTAAATCGTTGCTGTGATGATTTAGCTTAACCGCATAATAGACACTTGGCAAATGTTATACCTCTTCTTTTTTTTGTATTTTTGCATTATTTATTGTAGTCATTTTGGAAATAATTACACTCCGGATCCATGGCCTTTCTTTAATGTTTTCCGTCTACCACATTTATAAAACAATTGACACAACTGATTCAAACAAGCGCGTGGGAAACTAGATTTTGTGGTAGCTTATTGTGGGTCAATTCATTTTGATTGTATACTTTTATGAGCTTCGTGTATTCTGTTTAGCCTTTTGGATCCGTCTCTGCCATTTTAAGTGAGAATATTTTATTGAGATAGTAATGTCTTGAAACACCTCTATTTTATTTTCTTGGCTTGCAATTGACATTTCTTTTTTTGCTT
Source organism: Rhinopithecus bieti (assembly GCF_001698545.2). Classification (NCBI taxonomy): domain Eukaryota; kingdom Metazoa; phylum Chordata; class Mammalia; order Primates; family Cercopithecidae; genus Rhinopithecus; species Rhinopithecus bieti. The sequence goes on along the minus strand of NW_016810872.1, from coordinate 420,341 downwards.
CAATGTTTGAATCATATTACCTTTTAACATACTAAGTTTTGGTATATTCTTTCTTTGTAACCTTTTCCAAATCTTACTTTTTTTTCTGCTTAAATATTTTTCTCTCATTTTCTACAAATATAATATGAGCTTGACATTTCCTGAATGCCTATTTTCCTCCAATTCCGATTGCTCATTTTTGTTCCATCAATTATTTGCAATTGTTTCTTGATCTTATTTGTGATTTTTATAATTAGTAAACATTTAAGCTACTTTTCCTCCTGGCTCCTTTTTCCATTTGAAAAGACACAGGCATTTCTTTCACCAATCAAGCTAATCCTTATGCATTTTCTTCTTGCATTTTTCTTCTATGCATTTTTCTTCTTGATTTTGTGGCACTTGGTGCCATTCTTTTTTTTCCAACTCCTTCCATGTTTTCAAGCTACATTATCGAAATATGCTTATATTCACGAAAGTGCATTACCCTTTTTAGTTCTTTATTTGTATTGCATTTGTATGCTCCTCATTTACCCAGTCTAGTGTTAACCTTGACTAATCTACCTTAAATTTTATTTTTTCTCTATAAAACCACATTTCAGAAACAAACAATTGAATTTAAACAACTGTTCGGTAAGGTATCATTATTAATAAGTTGTTATTTTCAATTTAACTTTTAATAAGTTCCTTTAAAACTGATTTGCTGTTTGGTGAGTTCTAATTCATATGGTAGCTTATACTTTCACTTTTTCTTATATACCTTATAAACATTTTAATAGTACCCAGTGATAGATGTTTGGCGTGTACTTGTCAACCAAATAAGTATAGTTAACATTTCAATTATGTGACATCATTAATTATAAGAAACCTGTGAATCCAACAGTAGTTAATAAAACCCCAAGTTTGAGAAATGCAAAAAACATTCTATAAGATGTAAAGACGAAAACCTACTATGTCCAACAACGCCCTCTCACACTAGTATCTATATGAAACCCCATTACGTTCCTTGAGGTAAAACCCACAATGGTTGTAGGTGGGTAGGGTCCTAAGACTATGGTCAGAAGGGATTTCTCACTTTCACACTAATCTGCACTAAAATTCCAGTAATTAGTAAAAAAAATTACCACTTAAGTATCCTTACCAGTTTATGGTCCAGTGGATTGTGTTTCATGTAAAAAGATCTTGTTACCATTCTCTATATTCACCCATCTCTCCAGATTTCAGGGGTGGCAGTTTGTCCCGCAGCCTCAATTCTCTGCTAGGTCCAGAAAAGTCATCAACTTTTGAGTTCATCCAGCTTCTTTTCTTGTTATAAGGTTTGGAGTGCTCACTTCTAAGCTTTCTGCATGTTGAACCTGAAACTGGAAGTCCAGGATGTTTTCCAACCAAGATGCTAGAAGGGGACAGCTATATGAAACAAAAACCCTGATCCATACCTTGCACCAATTTCAAAAATCAACTAAAAATGGATCATAGACCTCAATCTAAAACCTAAAACTATAAAACTTCTGGAAGAAGTATAGGAGAAAATCTTTGTGACATCAGGTTGGGCAAAGTTTTCTTAGACATGACATCAAAAACACGGTCCATAAAAGAAAATTAGATCAATTTCACTTTATTAAATAGAAAAAAAACCTTTTCTTCTTAAGACGTATGCAGTTTAGAAAAATCAAGACAAGCCATAGCCTGAGTAAAATATTTTCAAATCACATATCTTATAAATGACTAGTATCCAAATATAAGAACTCTTAAAATACAATAATAAAAAATTGAACTAGCCGACTTACACCAAAAAGAGATGCAGATGGCAAATAAGCACATACAACAATTCTAAATATGATTTGTTATCAATAAAATGCAATTTAAATTCACAACAAGATGTCACTACATACCTTATAGAATGGTTAAAATACAAAGAGAAAACTGGCAGTACCAAGTGCTGGCTGAGATACGGGGCAACTGGAGCTCCTGTACATTGCTGATGGGAATGCAAAATAGTACAGCTACTGTGGAGAACACTTGGAGATTTTTTATGAAGTTAAATGTATGCTCATCATGATGTTCAGCATTCCCACTCTTAGGTAATTAATTCAAGAGAAATTATAAAAATATACACTAATGTTTATAGCAGCTTTATTTGTAATGGCCACAAACAGGAAACAACCCAAATATCCTTCAGCTGGTGGATGGATACACAAACTGCAGTCCATTCATAAAATGGAATGCTACTTAGCAATGAAATAAAATGGACTATAGATACATGTAATGATATGAATGAATCTCAAACTTCTTTAGAACTGGATTATTTTATGCAACATAATCAACATTTTTGATAAATTAAATCATTATTTTGAATGATTCTGTTTGTAACAATGGGACAGAATCAGATCAGTGGTTGTCAGGTAACGGGAGTAGAGGAGGAATTTAACTACAAAGAGGCATAAGAAGATTTTTATGAGGTGATGGGCCTGTTTTGTATGTTGGTTTGGTGAGGGTTACACAATTCTATGCATTTATTGGGATTCATAGAACTGACGGTAGAAATGTATAATTAAAAAGTGTACATTTTAAATAAATTATATTTTAATAAATGTGACTGAGAAAATCAATAGACTATAATCTTTTAATTTATAAGAATCTATAAATTAAAATTAAACTATAAAATTAAAATCAAGAAGTAGCACAAAACATAAGTATAAAATACACATCATTTCCTACTTCTCATATTAATTTTCTATTATCTTTAGGGCAAAATATTTGGTACAGGTAATTCATGAGAATTTCTCTCCCTTTTCTAACCTTCATATTTAAGATATAATATTTATTAAAGAACTATTAATATAACATTTTGTAAAACTTTTTTATTTAGATTTTCAGTATCTTTTAATGTATATCATCTGCTATATTTTATTGAATCTGAACAATATAATGATGGCCCTACATGGTTCTCAAGGCTTATAATTTTAAATTAGCCATAAAACTGGACATGCCTTACTCCGTATGCTCACTGTCTGCTATTTTGAGAATGCACATCCACTTCTTTTGCCTCTACTATTTTATTCACGAAGCATAGCTTTACATGTAGAATCTTTCAATCGTGGCTGTTACCTAAGGATCTGGAAAGGCATTGTAGAAACTGGTTGGGCTTTTAACATTTAATTATTAGACTCTCAAAATTTGTCATCCACTGGTATATCTTTCTTTAAGAAAAGAAAAATACATGTATCTGTTTAGTAGTTAAAGATTTATCAGTTGATTTTGAGAGCTTTGATCATTGAACAATTCCTCACCTATAGGTTTTGATGTAAAGAGCAACTGATTATCCTTACAATGTACTTGATCAGTTCTCATGAGTTTCCTATCGTGGGAGAGAGGCTAGCAGTAAACAAGCTAGAGTAATTTATTAATCGAATCAAGTTTTTACAGTCCCATTGTATTAGTTTTTAGTACAATAAACTGAGCAATTTAAATAACAGAAATTTGTTGGCTCATAGTTCTGGAGGGTAGAAGTCCAAGATCAGTGTTGGCAGGGCCACACTCCCTCTGAAGGCATGAGGGAAGAATTAGTATGGTGCCTCTTTCCCAGCCCCTTGGTTTGTGGCAGCAGGACTCTGATCTTCACATAGTGGGCTCCCGGTATGCATGTGCATTCAAGTCTCCACTTTTTATAATGACACCAGATATACCTTACTCAAGTAATACTTCACTTTAAATATATCTGCAAAGATCCTACTTGCAAATAAGGTCACATTCTAAGGTACTGAGAGTTAGCACTTCAACATATGAATTTCATGGCAGAACTCAATCCATGACATCTGTATTTACATATGTGAATTGATGTTTGATGCCAGAGATAGAGGCTTCAACAAAGGCCAGTCACCTTTTCTGACATGATTTCTATAGCATGGCTGCATACCACTTTAAAAACTAAGGAAAGAACATTAGAAGCAGACCACCCCACTGATTATAGTATTTAGAGGAGGTCTTCACACTTATTTTGTGATTTTATCCACTTAAAAAATAAAACCCTTTGATTTTTGTCACTCATATATTTCTGTTTCTTTTTTAATTAAGCTGTGGGTTTTATTTTTTTATAT
>NW_016810872.1:405781-415483 GCF_001698545.2 Rhinopithecus bieti | reverse complement strand
CCCCCCCCCCCCCCCAGCAAAGGGAAGCTTTGTATTGCTTCTCTGTAAAACAGAAAAGCAAATGAAAGCGAGTCCGCTTGAGGATTCTGAGGTTTTTAATCAAAGACCAAAATTGGTTTCTAGTCTTCTGGAGAATAAGAACCAGGCAATTTTTAATCTGATATGCTACCTAGTCCATTGTACTGTGAGCATTCTGTTAAGGACCAGATCAAAAAATTAACCATTGCTACTTGAATTCATATCCTTCAGCATTATTGAATGCCTCGTTCACATAAATCTTGTAGAAATCTACCATGGAGTTCTTTATTCAAGGTCCTTACTAGCTTATGTATTGTTGTTTCTCTGCCAAGAAAGTGTTGATGAAGACTTCCTATAGTCATGAAGAAGAGGTAGTGTTCCTACTCTCAAGAGGATATTACTGAAGTGATCAAAAATGTATGTTGGGGTTGGTGGAACAGGTTTTCAGATCATGCTTTTGGGAACACAATGACTCCATGGAGATTTTTCAGAATAGTGAAACGGCAAAGTACTTTCTACCTAACAATTAAGATTTTAGTTACCCAAGGACTCATTCAGCATTTTATGATTTTATAATTAATTTGTATACATAACTTACCATTTTATATAATGGGATTCTGTATATTATTTGAAAAAAATAGCTGTTAAGATTATTTCAAACCACTTGGGTAGTGGAAGGGCAGGATGTCAGCAGGGTTCTGGTGTCAGCCATTCCCTCACCAGCTAAATAACCTCAGATAAGTCCTTTCAGTTCTTATTACTGAAAGGGTAGGTTCAGAAATGGGCCTAAGTTACTGAGAACAGTGATTTAGAAGAAAGAAGGAAATGTGTAGGCAATAATACAAATGTTTATATCATATATATGCTTTAATATTTTGGTTATTACAACAAAAAGTGAGTAGAGGTGAGAAAAAAGTCTTCTAAACTTTTTTTGTAAAAGGAAGAGGTTGAATTCTAAACCTTCCCAACTATATTGTGAGTTCCCTGAAGCATTTCTTTATTATTTGTATTACTTTATCTCTTTATCGTATGCTGGTTCCCCATACGTGGCACATTGTAAGCATTCCACAAACTCTTATTTAATGAGTAACTGAATGAATTGGTGAATGAGCCAATGAAAGACAAGCTCATCATCTTATCTCTAAGACGCTCCCATATTCTGTTTTATTTTGTCAAATCAGTCATCAACAACCTGACTTTGGACAACATGGCTAATGTGAAAATGAAAGAGCTACACTGCAGTTTAGCTGAAGGCAGATTTTTTCCTTTCCTGTTAGAAAGTTGAAAGTTCTGTTCTCTCTCTGTCCTGGATTTTCAGCAGCAATGACCTACTATATACATGAAGCAGCAAGTAGGCCAGCAGATACTACCCTTTTATCGTGAATCATAAAAGTGGACAGTTTGGATTTTTGACATTTAGTTTAGGCTTTGTGACAGAACTCCATCTCTAGCTTTCTACATGACATGTGGAAGAAAATTTAGTACATCAAAGTCCCATATGTACTTGATTCCTTGCTGCATGTGATGTGCAGTAAAAAATGGCTGAAGAAATTCTTTTTACTAGACATAGAGGCAAAATTACAAATACAGACCTAGTGAATGATACAAGTATGTGACTTCCAAAATGATACATGTTATATCAAGAGCCAGGGTCAAAAATATAGATGGACACCTTTATATAATGTAAGTGATCACATTTTCCATAATTTTTGACCAGGAGCCCAAAGGCTTAGAAATACATGAATAGCTTCTGACAATATCATTAACATTTAACTTTCCATTTAATGTCTCTTTAACAGAACACTATGTTATAAACACTAAGATGGTTATATAAAAATGGGGCAAGATATAGGCTTAATCCTCAAGAAGCTTATGAATCAATAGTGGGGTAAAGGTAAGAACACAAATAATTGTAATAAAAAAGTAAGAAAAGTACATTTTTTTGTAATTTTAAGTTTAGGGGTACATGTGTAGGTTTGTTATATAGCTAAACTACATGTTGTGGGGATTTGGTATGTAGATTATTTCATAATCTACAGGTAATGAGAATGGTACTTAATAGGTATTTTTTGGATCCTCTCTCTCCTCCCATCCTCCACCCTCAAGAAGGTCCTGGTGTCTGTTGTTCCCCTCTTTGTGTTCATGTGTTCTTGTTGTTTGGTTCCCACTTACAATTGAGAACATATAGCATTTGGTATTTTGTTCCTGTGTTAGTTAGCTTAGGATATTCCAGCTGCATCCATGTTGCTGCAAAGGACATGATCCGATTGTTTTTTTGGCCGTGTAGTATTTCATGGTGTATATGTACCACATTTTCTTTGTCCAGGCTACCACTGATGGGCATTTAGGTTGATTCCATGTCTTTGCTATTGGGAATATTGCTGCAATAAACATATGTGTGCATGTGTCTTTATGGTAGAGTGAATTATATTTCTTTGGGTATATACCCAGTAATGGGATTGCTGGGTTGAATGGTATTTCTGTTTTTATTTCTTTGAGAAATTGCCACACTGCTTTCCACAGAGGCTGAACTAATTTAGACTCCCATCAGAGAAATTTGCTTTTAACTGCAACCTTATCAGCATCTGTTATTTTTTGACGTTTCAGTAATGGCCATTCTGACTGGTGTGAGATGGCATCTCATTGTGGTTTTCATTTGCACATCCTCTAATGATTAGTGATGTTGAGCATTTTTTCATATGCTTGTTGGCCACAAGTATGTCATCTTTTGAAAAGTGCCTGTTTCTGCCCTCTGCCCACTTTTTAATGGAGTTGTTTGTTTTTTCCTTGTAAATTTGTTTAAGGTCCTTATAGATTCTGGATATTAAACCTTTGTCAGGTACATAGTTTGCATATATTTTGTTCCATTCTGTAGGTTGTCTCTTTACTCTGTTGTTAGTTTCTTCTGCTGTGCAGAAGCTCTTTAATTAGGTCCCATTTATCAATTTTGGCTTTTGTTGCAATTGCTTTTGATATCTTCATCATAAAATATTTGCCAGGTCCTATGTCCAGAATGGTATTTCCTAGGTTTTCTTCCAGGGTTTTTATAGTTTTAGGTTTTACATTTAAATCTTTAATCCATCTTGAGTTGATTATTGTACAGGATGTAAGGAAGGGGTCCAATTCAATCTTCTGCATATGGCTAGCCAGTTATCCCAGCACCATTTATTGAATAGGGAGTCTTTTTTCCATTGCTTTTCTTTGTCGGCTTTGTTAAAGATTAGATGATTGTAGGTGTGTGGCATTATTTCTGGGTTCTCTATTATGTTCCGTTGGTATATATGTCTGTTTTTGTACCAAACTAGTTAAATTAATTGAGATTTGAAAAAAGGATGGCATTAAGATGGGCATAAGGGATGGGATTTTGATTGGTGAGAAGTACAGGGGTGGAAGAACAAGGAGTGTGAGCAAAGCTAAATGGTGGGAACATGGTCCATATTTTGAAGGAATAAGGAGTAATTGAAGGTAACTGAGATCTAAAGTACAGTTGGAGACTTGGTGGAAAATGAAATTAGAATGACACTTGCAGAAGGATCTAAATATTAGGTGAAATATACAGTCTTAATTTCATTGGAAGTAGAGAGCCATTGAAAAAATTTGAGGAAAAGAAGAGTAGGTTTGGTGCTGTAGTTAAAGAAGCATGGTCCGGCAGAAATTAGGCTAGACTGAGATTAGAGGAGAGAAGATAAACTGTAAAGTTATTGCAATATTTTAGTATCTAGATTACTTAGAAAGGAGTGGGATTGCTGAGTAGAGATGTAAGAATTGTTACATAGGGCTCAAACAGAAAACAAGTGGTATACTCAATTTGGGTAATTTGGGAAAAGTTTATTAAAGGAACTGTTTTTACAGCTGTGAACAGCATGGGAACATTATTGGGGATAGATGATGCAGTTCCTTGGATGAGTTAGAGCAGGTAGCATCACCACCCCTATGTCTGAAGTGGTGAGAAAGAAGCATTATCAGAACCCAGAAGGAAAGAATTGTGGAAGACAGAAAACCCTTTGCAGAGGGAGGCAGCCAGTTTATTGCAACCTCAGGGAAAATAGCCTGACTTTATTCTCTTCCCTCCTTTTGGTTTCTTGCTAGGACTTCTCCTTGGCCAGGTAAACTGGAAGCCAGAGGGCAAGACGACTGTTGATGTCATCCACTTAGGTCAGCCTCCCAGGGTGCAGAGTAGGGTGAAGGGTGGAGAATGATCTGGAGGGCTCATGAAAGCTATCCTGTGCAGCTATGGATCAATGCAGGATACTTCAGGTGAGATGCTAGGCAGAGTTGAAAATGCAGATTCAGAGCAGAGAGGAACGCTGGGCTATGGTTGAGGAGGTTTAAACTGTTGAAGCTATGATAATGGACGAGATTGTGGGGAAAGAGGCTATAGAGAAAGAATAAGTTCCTAACCTAGAGTTTTGAGGAAATGCTACATTTAGAAGACAGAGAGACGAAGAGGAGACAGTAAGGAAGATAAGGAAGAATGGAAGAAAATGAAACTTGGAGCAGGCAATTTAATGGAAATCAAAGGAAGAGTTGGCATTAAGGAGGAGAAGGAGGCAGTAGACAAGATAAAGAAGCCCAAGGCAGAAAGCATTTTTGAGAATAGATGGAGTAAAAATGTTGTTACTAGCTTTCTGCCAACTGAGGATAAGCAGTTGATTTTACCAGTGCTGACTTGGACTTCTGTTAGGGCTGTGTTCTGGAGTTGGGGAGATAGGAAAGAGATAGAAAATGATGATGATTATAGTGAAGAAAGTAAGATGAGGAACAAGTAATTATAACATCACTATTTCATTTAGTACTATTCTCCCCCATCCTCCTGTTTTTTTCCTCTTTCTTTTCTTCTTACTCCTTCACCTTTACTAAGCATCCAGAATATTCTAGACAACTTACCTACATACAACATCTCACTTATTACTCAAAACAACCCAGTGAAGTAGGTGTTATGCTCATCTTATCAAAGAAGATTGTAGAGAGGTCGTAGATCTTGCCCATAGTCACACGTTTAATAAGGGGTAGGCTCATTTTAAAAAACAGGACCAGGCCAGGCACCAGTGGCTCTAGTCTGTAATCCCAGCGCTTTGGGAGGCCAAGGCAGGTGGATCACATGAGGTCAGGAGTTTGAGGCCAGCCTGGTCAACATAGTCTCTACTAAAAATAAAAAAAAAATTAGCCAGGTGTGGTAGTGCACACCTGTAATCCCAGCTACTTGGAAGCCTGAGGCAGGAGAATCACTTGAACCTGGGAGGTGGAGGTTGCAGTGAGCCAAGATCGCACCATTGCACTCCAGCCTGGGCAACAAGAGCGAAACTCCATCTCAAAACAAACAAACAAAAAAACCCCAGGACCTTCAGACTCTAAGCTCTGCATTATTTTGACAGTATCAAACACTATATTTGATGCATAGTAGTTATTTATCAGATAACTGAAGAAAAAATGAAATGTGTCATAGAATGCTACATCAGAGACAGGCAATCTGGGTTCCATTGCTAGCCTTGCTATCAAATACAATGTAATGTCCCTGTTAATAAAACTTGCTTTTAACTGCTGTGAGAATAATTAGGTCATTAAAACACTCTCCTTAAAGTTGTTGTATAGATATTAGATGAATCATGAATATTTTCTATAATGTAAATGTTGGGGTCAAATTAAATATCTTCTTTGTAAGGTCCTTACAGTAAAATATCTTTATCATGTTATCCATACTGATTTTGCCCCAAGAAAATGGATGACATAATTCTAGATGTTTTATGGTGTGCCATATTCTTTATTCAGTTTATGAAATGTAAATCAAAATATTGTCAATTACTCACAATGTGATCATAGAAAGTTGTTGTGCAATCAGTGACATCAAAGAGTTCAGGCCAGAAGAGAAAGCGGAACCTTGTGTAGTAAGGAAAGATGGGAGCCCTCTGACCAATGCCCTCCCCAAAAAGGGAAAATCACTGAATAGCATTTACTGTTCATTCTCTTTGTGGTTGAAAGATTAGAACTGAGCAATCTGGTCTGCTCTTAAAATGTATACCTTAAATAGGAAATGTCCATAGTTTTTTAAGCATCCCCGCCAACACAAATAACACAGCCTTCCACTCACGAACTCTTGCTATACTGTTAAGAGGGGATAATGTGTCTACCATGTAACATTTAGTAATAATTTTATATGATTTTTATATCAAAGGTGTTAGAATTACAGGAATTGTTTAATAAATATATTGGCCATTTTTTAAAAACTTGCAATTTAGGCAGTACACAGATTTTCTTATTTTCCCCTTTAGCTCATTTTCTTTAGATGATTCTTTCAGCTCCGTGTAGCTCTACATATGGCTGTTCTTAGGCTACTTGGTAAATGTTGCACATAATTAACATCTACTCAGACTTATAAGGTAGAAAAGTCACACATTTCATTATTCTCATGGTACAATCAGAAAAATGATACCGAGAAATGTTAGTTGATTTGTTTAACATTGAGATAAATGCAAAATTACCAGAGCCACAGAGAGACCCAGTGTCCAAATAACAAATTCAGGAATCTAGAATATACCATTTGGTCAGATTGTGTTCAGAGAACTGAACTCTCTAGTTATAGAAATAAAATATCTCCAAACCCACCTTTTGATATACCAAAACATGTGATAAAATTGACATGGCTATGACATTGAAAAGTCTGAGATTGTCTTGGTCTCTAATCTCATTCTTGCTCTCATTTACAGACACTCTCAAAGGTAAATTTTAATTCTCTTCTGTTTCTCCTATTGCAAATCTCCTACTATCTTCAAATAAGTTTCTTCAGGGAAGGATTAAGTGCTTCTTACATATTGCTAAAAACAAAGAATTCAACATTATTTTAGAACTTTTATTATGACAGATTTTGAGAGAAACATCAGGAGTCAAGTGAAAATGAGTTTTTCAAGCCAGCAATGGTCATATATGGTTAAAAGATGAAAATATAAAGAAAGTCTAAATGATTATGACAAAGTTAATGCAGTATTAACATATCAAAAAGGAGGAAATTTCCCTTTTGAAGTAGTAGACCCTAAATTCATTTCATGACAAAGGAATGCATTGACTCGATCAGAAATGTTAACGTAAACATTTAAGAATTTATTAAATGATGTTTGTTTTCTCCTGATTTCATAGTCTTCTAAAATCCCAATATGAATAACTTCTGTTATCAACTAACTTATTTATTCAGCAAAAATCATTTTTAAAGGGTTTGTGTTAGAAGATTTTTTATTATCAAAATCCACAATTAATTAGCGTAGTACACCAAAACAGGTATGGTCAATTGAGTGGTTATTTGGGATCTGGATAAAAATTAATTCAATCCTAAAAATATAAAAATAAACTGTAAGATAAGCATAGTGACATTACTTTTATTTCTAGGTGAGTCAATATCATTTTCTTAATGTATCAAGCTCATTATATGTAAATGTAAATTGAATTAAAAAGGGAATGATTTCTCTCAGCTGTCATGCATTGTTTGAAAATAATCACAATTACCTGTTTGTTTGAAGCTGTTATTTGATGTGTTAAAAACAATGAAGTGTCATGTCCAATCACTTCATTATGCACTAGGATTCAATTCATGGTACCAGCTTCCGTGAGCTAACAATCTATGAAGTTTTGTGGAAAAGATGCAGTCCTGTGTAGATCTTGGTAAAAGGACAGTGGAATTGTGGGGAAAAAAAAAAAGAAGTCAATAAATACTGAGATATCTGTAATTTTATCTGAAAGATTCTTAATTGTGACACACAGAAAAGACACTACCTTAGGAGGACAGAGAGTCACAGATAAATTACTCATTACTTGTGGAATCTCAGGCTAGCCTGAATTTCTTTGGGTTTCAGCTTTTCAAATCTGTAAAATAAGAAGTTGAGTGAGATCTCTAAATTTTTGTTTGACTTTAAAATATCATATTGGGTTATATTTTCACTTGGAGTCATTGATGTTGGACATTTTGATTATACCGGAAACATCATTGTCTCATGCCTGATAATAAATCAGAAACACAGTTTAGGAAGCATTGATTAGATTCAGGATATACCCAGGTCTTGGGAAAGAAGAATGTCATTTAAACATATGAAGAAAGATAAACGCTGGTAGCCTAAGACTTCTAGCACACAAGTATATGACCACTCTTGAGAGAAATGAAATTACTCGTGCAAGTAAGATTCCTGGAACATCATGAAGTAAAGTTGCTTTCTCAGAATAAAGCTTCCACAGATTAAAAATAAAGTATCCATTCTTTGTAGAAACTGACAGTATTAGCTGTCTGAATGTTTTATCTCCTCTACTAGATCTGTAAAATCCCGGAAAGACAAGCCAGTATCAAACATAACTTTGCATTCCATGTAATAAATGCCTTCTCTACTGCCTTCCACATAGTAGGTGCTCAATAAATGCTACTGAATGAATGATGCTAATACAAGCAGTTTTAAAATTTGCATGAAGTTAAATTAGTGGGCTTGTATTATCATTAAGCTCAACCATCAACTGATATCCATTGGCTCAGTCTCTCTACTACTAATATCCGCAGCTTAAATTAAATGTTGAAAATTTGGAAAACGTTAGGAGAAAAGGAGGATTAATTTCAACCTTGAAGGAATAGGCCTTGGCCTTACTAACTTAAAAGAAAAAGTTGTTTGAAGAAATAAGGCAAGGCTATATTCAATTATGTATGAAGGTATGTGTGCTGTTATATGGAGAAAGTTAAAATGTGGTTTATGTTAAATATTTTTGGAAATATTTGAGTTTCATGCCATATATTAACTAAGATTAAGTTGAAAATGTCTTACTAAAATCATGTGTTTTCAGCTCACAACATGCCTTTATATATAGTATTTCATTTGTTCTCATTTAACTCTTACAAATATCCAGAGAGGCAGGTAGATTAGATATCATCATTTTGATTTCAGGGAGAACAAATTGCAGCTCAGAGAGGTTAAGCACTCTTCCTGGGAATGCATGATCATTAAGTAGAACAAAGGTTTTCTGACTTCCACTCTGTGTCCTTTACAATAGGCCACCTTGCCTGAGAGGTAGAAATGAAATCACTCCCAATGAAAAATTCTAGGTTCTCAAACAATATTTAATACGTCCTTCAAACACAATTCAATATTATAACTGAATTAGACTTTTGGGTCATATGTAGTTAGTATTAACAATATTTTATATTTCTATAAACACATTAAAGGTACAAAACACATTTATAGCCATAATTATGAGGTCTCTTCATCTGAATTCTTTTGTCTAGAGTTCACTTGATTCTGAACTTTCAAGGATAAAATTGTGACAACAGCACACATTGTTATGCTGATGGGTTAATTCCCTCCTTCTGCCTCTAAATGATTTAAATTTGTCAAGGAAAGGCACTTTCTCTCCCTAGTATACCTCCTAACTTTAAAAGAAGAGGCAGGAGCCCATTGAGAGAGGTGGCTTGGCTGCACAGCATGAGCTGTCCAAGCTAGCTGGAAACAGTAGCTCAGGCAAAAGAAAACTGAGAATTTCAATTGCCAGCATGATCCTCCAAATGGAATTAACAAGACACAGATAAAGAACTATAGGTCATAATTATATTCTGTCAAAAGGATCTGTAGCTGCAGAATTTTCCTTAACTTCTAATGAAAAGAAAAGGAAACAACTAGTAGTATAATTTTCCCCATATCTTTTTTTTTTTTTTTTTTTTTTTTT
>NW_016810872.1:397475-405428 GCF_001698545.2 Rhinopithecus bieti | reverse complement strand
CCAATTTAGTAATTAGAAGAATTTGAGTGCACAAAGAAAATTACCTGCTAGGACAATGATAACCAAATTCTGTCTGCAAAGAGGAGGTGATGTCGATGGATTTTCCCTTTGTCATTATACAATAATCCTTAAAGGGCATCTTACTAAAATAATTCACATAAGTAAAAAAATTCAGAGAATATTTTTGCAGCTCTTCCAATGTACAAGGCACTGATTAGGTGATCCAGTCCTGTCTCTAAAGGGTTTGCAGTCTGGTGGAGCATGCACATAATAAGTATTTGTAATGATAGAAAATGGCAAGCTTCATTACAGAGGTACAGGAAAGAAAGGACGGGAAGTCAAAAGCAAGAGAGATTATTTCTAGTTGGAAGAAATTAAAGCACTTCTTATAGGAATTAGATTTTGACTGGTTTTAAATGATCATACAATTTGAATATGTGGACATGGTGGAGGCATTATAAAATACTTTCAGTGGAGGAAATACTTTAGGTGGAGGAAACAATGTGAAAACAGGATCCAGTGTGTGGCACAAAAATGATAAAAGTGTCACGGAATGTACATAGTTTAGTTTGACCAGAGCATAGTGCATGTGAAGATTAGTGGGAAAGTAAGAATGAAAAGATGGAAAGGTCAACTACAGACCAAAAGGAATTTGGATTTTATTATGTGGACAATGGAAAATTACTTAAGGTTCTCGAGCCAGGAATGAAATGATCAGAGCTGTCTCCAGAAGATTAATCTGGTAGTGAATTATAAAGTGTGCCAAAGGGAGAAGAGACTGGGAGGGGGAAATTCTAGTTAGGAGGTTGTTGCAGTAGCCTAGAGAAATGATAACGCATGTCTGATTTAGGAGAGGTAGTAGGAATGGAAGTAAGTGGATGAGTAAAATGTGCTGTTCATCTGTTCAGCTATTATGTATTGGATACCCTGTGCTCTGCTAGGTTTTGAAATAATATTGATGAGAAAAGTAGAAATGGGCTTTGCTTTCAGAACGTTTATAATATGGTAGTGGAGAAAGATTATTTAAATAATCTCATAATTGCATCACTGTAAACACAGAATGGGCTATGAAGGGAAGACATTTGGTGCTGGAAGAATATGTAGTGGAAGATCTGACACAGGCCTGTGGAGATGTAGGGAAGGCTTCCCTGAGAAATAACATTTGCTAGGAAATCAGAATGGGTAAAAATCAAATATGAAAGAGGGAGAGGGAGTTGTGGAACAGCATTCTAGGCAGAAGAATAAGCATATCAAAAGCCTCAAGGTGAGCAAGAATCTGGTATTAAGTTCAAGGAACTTGGAGGAGATCAGTGAGGGTGAGTCAAAGAATGCCGTGGGGAGAGCAATGTGATATGAGAGTGAAGCTGTAAATAGGGTCAAGATCCTTCAAGGTGTGGTAGGTCAAATTAAGCATGCATTAGTCTGAGAGCATTGGACTTAAAACATGGGAGAAGTATTTTTACTGTTGAGTTGTTTGATGAATGGATAAAGAAAAGGTGGTATGTATACACAATGGAATAGAATTTGGTCATGAAAAAGAATGATATCATGTTATTTGCAACAACATGGATGGAACTGGAGGTCATTATGTTAAGTGAAATAAGCCAGGTACAGAAAGACAAATATCACAAGTTTTCGCTCATGTGTAGGAGCTTAAAAAGTTGATCAATGGAGATAGAGAATAGAATGAGAGATATCAGAGGCTGAGAAGAGCATGTGGATGGTGAGGGAGTGGGTAAAGAGAGGTTGGTTAATGGGTACAAAAATATAGTTAGATTGAAATAAGTGATAATGTTTGCTAGCAGACTATAGTTAATAACAATGTTTTCTACATTCAAAATAGCTAGAAGAGAGGACTTGAAATGTTATCAGCACGTAGAGATGATAAATAAGGTGATAGATATCCTAAACATCCTGACTACATCATTATACATTTTATGCATGTAGCAAATTATCACATGTACCTCACAAATATGTACAAATATCATGTATCAATAAAAAACATAGAGAGATAGTTGATTGTATTCAAACTGATTACTCTGACATACACGGAGAATGATTTTGAGACAGGCAAAATCTGATCTTGGGAGACCAATTAAGAGGCTACTACAGTGGTCCAGGTAGGAGGTAATAGTAGGTTGAACTAATTTAGTTGCAGGGGAAGAGATAGAAGTAAATTATATAAGATTTATTGAAAGACTGGTTGTAGAATTAGAGAAAGTGGCTCCTTTGGTTTCTTTGCTGATTCATGAAGCCATTAAAAAATTGTGGGGGAAATGATTATTTTAGTTTTAAGAAAACTGAACTTAAAATTGGCTTTGAGACATCTAAGTTGAGAAATCTGGTAGGCAGTTGAATATACAGGTCTCGAGCTGGAGATAATTTGGGAATCATGAGATGCATTATAACATGAGCAAGATAAAATCCCAGGCATATCTATAAATGTCTAATATATCTATAGAGTACAAAGAGAAGAGGGACTAAGCCTGATACTTGAAAATATCAATATTTAATAGCCAACTTAGGGAGAGTGAGCCAGTAAAGAAGCTAGATAAGGAAGAACCAGAGACTTTTGAAGAAAAACTAAGTGAGGGGCATCATGGGAGCAAAGGAAGGAGAATGTTTCAAAGGGAAAGGAGTGATCCACAGTGGTAAGTACTGTGTGTGGTCAAGTACAGAGAGGTCAAATAAGAAAAACACTGAAAATATCCATTCGATTAGGTACTCAGATGCCACTGGTGACCTCAGAGTGAGACACTTCAGTGATGTGATTGGGTCACAATGGAGCAAAATTTGATTGGAGAGGTTTGAGGAGAAATGAAGTCAACAGTGAGCATGGAAAACGAAGTTTGAGTATGAAGTAGATGAGATAAGGTAGTGCTAGAAAGAGAAATGAAATAAATATTTTTTAAAATAGAGTTTCCTCCTTCAGAAAATAATGAGTCACTTTGTGATAAATGTTTTAAATGTATGATAATGTTCAAACATAGAAAAGTAAAATCTTGTACAAGCAAAGTAAGCAAATAGCCTATTTATGAGGGATGAGGTGGTGAATATAATTGAAGATTAAATTTTATTCAGGAATAAATTGGCTTTCTGGAAGCCAATACACATAAGGAAAGACTGTGGGTCATGTAAGCCTCATTATTCAATATAATGCCTCCATATATCCATATAAGCCTCATTATCCAATAACAATAATCAAACTAGCCAATATTAATGAATAATATACATGTAGAATCTAATTTAGTCTTCATTAAACCTCAGTAAGTAGTTATTACCGTAACTTTAATTTCCCAAATGCAGACCCCTGGGCTAAATAGCGTAAGTAGCTTGGCTAAGATCACAAAGGTAATAAGTGGCAGAGGGATGCTTAGAACAAACTGGGCATTCTGGCTCAGAGCCCATCCTCTCAAAACCGTGCTACACTGCCTTCGTTTATACTGTTTCTTTAGGGAAGACAAAGTTCCTTCTGGCACTAAATTCCAAAAGGAAATTGGTCATATGGGATCCTATGTAAGGGACATTGAACAACTTGATGGAGATTGTCTATATTCTTTGAGCAGCTGCATTAGCCATTGATTTTCTTGACATCAATGTCCCAGGTGAGTTGGAACTTTTAGCAGCTACTTCCTGGCTCATGCCTGAAGAACCAGCTGATGGCAGCTGCAGCTCCCCTCTGTCTACTAAGGAAGTTTGTATAGGTTCTGCTTCCCACCCTCAACTTTAAAGCCCTTGCTCACCTGTTTGTAGGATTTTCAGCCTTGCCTCCTATAAAATGCTTCCCCTCTGCCAAACTTCCTAGAATTATTTGTCTATTGAGATGGTCAGAATGTCTTTTTTTTGCTTTCATAAATTACAAAAGTAATATATGTTTGTTTATATAAAATTTGGACAATTCAGACAAATAAAAAATCATATATTTGTAATCCTTTCACCCCTACATAACCATTGGTAGCATTAAACATTCTTACTGTATTTGTTTTCTGGATTTACATATGTTTGACAAGCATCTTTTGATTCAGGCTCTGGGCTACATTCTTATCAATATTTACACAAATAAAATAACACTATAATGTTTTATAAGATTATTTTTGCTTATATATTTTGAATAATTTTCCATGTCATTAAATATTTATCTACAATATGTTTTGAAAAGCTTAATAATATTTCGTTAGAAAGGCAAACATTCTTATTTACCTAATTCTACATTGTTGGACATCTACGTTTTCTTCCTGTTTTGGCAGTTAAAGATAATGCTTTTATGAACAAAATTATACATAACTTTCTGTGCATAGGTCTAATTTTTTTTCTTATGAAAATTCCTAGAAGGTAGGTTGCTGTGTTAAAATTAATAAAAAATTTGGCTTTTCTTCAGAGTACTGTGTCTTAGATTAAATGTAAATGCATATAGTAAATAGCACAGTGCTTTGCACTTAATAGATGCTCAGTAAATGATAATGATTATTATTCAAGAAAAGCAAACCAAAATTTATTATTGAGCTTATGGGGGATATTAATATCAAATGGGAATTTTTTTAAAAGTAGTATCTTTACTACCTAATTTTCTTACACAATTTCCCTGTTTCTTTATGGTATTCCCATTTGAAACTAATAATGAAGAACACTTTTTAGAGCTTTTTAATTTGGCAGGCACTGAGCCAAGCATTGTTATGTGAAGCATGCCATTCATGTTTGTGCAATAGGCAGTTATACCCATTTTATAGATGAGGAAATTGAGACTGGCAGATGTTATTTATGTCCAGAATTACATAGTTTGTAACTGACAGAGCCAGGCTTCAAAGCAGGCACTCTAATGCTAGAGTCTGCCCATTTATCACTGCTCTGAGATAAGAGAGAAGGAAAGTAATATGAATATAAGATAATAATTTGCAAATTTATTTCCTATTAACTGAAAAACCCAATGTTGACTTCAAAGTTAGGCAGTAACAGTTTATCTATGACATGCCAAGTAACCTTTCTGCGTTTTCTCCCCTAACCCCACCTTATAAAAAATTCATCCCTAGCTTTCTCACATTTTTCCTCCATTACTGCTATCAAATCTATTCTTATGAATGGGTCTAATAAGTCATTTATTTAAAGTTTGCATATGTTTGCAATTGCATTTTAATAGGACCTAACATTTTAAATTCATTCATACAAGTCTGATTAAGGCATTTTAAACCTTAGTAAACTTGTGGGAAAGGAAATTTAAGGGGCAGGGGAGACTTTCTGAAAGGACAGTAGTTGGCAGCCATAAACACTGCCTACTCAGAACACCAGCTTTTAATCGGGCTCATTTCTCTCTCTCTTTCCTCCCCTTCTTCCCTGACTTCTTCTCTCAGCTATTTCTTGAGAACAATTTAGAGAAAGTATCTTTAGGAAGTAATAAAAATGAATGCATCAATGCTTTTGGAAGGGAGTGAAGTTATTCAAAGTGATATTTATATTCATTACTTTCTGTTCCTTCAAGTTTTTGGTTTTTAACTTCAGGACTTTTGATCCACAGGAAAGGCATTGTGCTAGGCTGGTTCAAGTGAGGAATAATGGAGACAGACAACAGCAATGGGAGCTTAGGGGTGAAGCAGCTACAAGTATTAGTAATCTTCACAATGTGTTAGTCTTAACTCTGTACTGGCACATTGTGATTCACATGTAGACTATTCTTAATGGAAGAATCGCCTTGAATTAAAGGAGAATGTTTAAGAAAAGGATGGATATACAAGATTTCTTCCCTCCTGCCAGCTGTGAAACTGATTGATCTTAAAGCTTTCGCCATGGTTATTATCTCAAGGAGAGAGAAATGTGTGTAGGAGTGGAAATTATTCAAGGATATCATCTTTCTTGATTTTCTCATTTCCTTCTTAAGTGGGTGGAAGATAATTTTGTGAGGTTCAAAGATGTGCAAGTGAATCCTTGGTAGTGTCAAAAAACATCCATGGACCATCTAAACCAACTTTTGAATTCTAGTATAACCAATCATCCAATGAACCCAAGGAGCTTCACTGGACAGAGGGGTCAGGTTGACAGTTTTGAAATGTTATCAGTAAAAGTTTTCTACAAAATATTATAAACAAATAACTGCAGTTTACTCTGCAGTTATTAGATTAGGCTCTGCAATAGCATAAACATCATGATACATTTATGAACATATGTTAAAATTCACTATTTCTGGACTATATTTTGAGATCGTGGATCTAACCAACTGAGCTAATTGGCCCAGGCTCATCACTGATTTTTCAGGGAAGGAAGGTGGTTGTTAAAGAGAGACTGAATTAAATTCTTGTTTCTGTTCTTTACCCTTCACAAGGGTACCATGTTCCACTTATAGCCTCACTTTCGTATATTAGTTTGTAGAATTGGAGAACTTAGGGGGAAGTAGACTTGCTTCCTTTTTTCAGCTCCGTAACAGATGAACCAAGAGGAAGTAAAGTTCTTTTGATTCCGACGGTATAGTGTTTATATTCCCTTTTTGAACAACTATGTTCATTTTCGAAGAATGTAAATCAAAAGGAGTGGAGTGATTGGCATCTCTAAAACGTGAATAGTAAAGCTTGCTCTTACAGCTTTACAGTGATCTTCCGTTGTAAAGTCTACCTCCTCCATTCACTCCCACCCTCTTAAACCTGTAATTACAATTGCTTTAAAGAATCACTCCATTCTTGATCTCATTATCACAGTGGGGCTGGGATTGGTGATTGATTTAATCAAAATAGTGAGGTCTAATATGAGCCTTAGAGTCAAGAAATCCTTTCAGTTCTCTGATATGATTTTATTAGGCAGGCTTTGGGGAATTTTTGAAAAAATATGAAATTTCAGGGAAACAAAGCTTCTAGAACGAAGTATTTGCATGCAAAAAAGGTATAGTGTAAACCAAAAGAAAATTTAAAATGGTGCAGAAATGAAGATCTTCCAAGTTCAGTTAAGCTGTTTGGGCCTCCTCTACTGACACCCACACAGATCCTTGACTCTTGAGTGTATCCATCCATGTCCCAGCCTGGACACGTGAAAATATGTTTGTAAATTCTTGCCAAGCAAAAGCAGGAGAAGGGAGCCATCTGGTGTGGGAGGTGCATACCAGTTAAGTGTATCAGGAAGCAGGTGGCTGAGCTGCAGGAGGTTTCCAGACTGAGAACTAGAATGCAGACTTCATTGCTGTGATGGACACTGAGGCATCAAAACAAGAGAAAGAAGCTTACTGAACTGGGAGAAAGAATTTAAGAAGGAGAAACGGCTCCTTTTGCTCTCTTTTCACTTTGGCTAGCATTCAGTTCCATTCTGCAAGCATTTATTGAGTGCCTACCGCATATAAGACACTGTGTCTTTTGGGAAATAAATAAGAAATGTCGTGGAAGAGAAGGAAGAGTAATTCTTTAGGGAAGAAACAATTCTAATGGGCATGTTACCTCATAACTCCCTAAATACCTGTGAGACTGTGGCAGGCACTGTGCAAAGTCATTTTGAAACTGTTTTTCTTCTCTTCCAGGAGGTAGCAATGTAAATACAAGACTCAAACTACATTGCAGGATTGTTTTAGAAAGGTGGATATTGACTATATTTTCAACACGTGTATTCTCTCAGACATGAACTCTCTTACTCCCGGTCTCTCTCTCTCTCTCTCACATACATCCCTCCTTCTCAAACACAATTTATTTTAACCTTTTAAAATTTTGTTACTGAAGGCCTGTGAAAGATAAGGTTACAACAACAGCACAGGATAAATATAGAAAACTTATAAATTTATATTTTCTCTAACTAGAGAAAATTAATTGGAATGGGAAATCCCTGTATTTAATGAATGAAGAAGTCAAAGTTCAGAGAAATTAAATGACTTTCCCAAGGTCATACAATTCATTAGAGGTCAAATTGGGGAAAATTATTTCACATGCTCTTGAATCTAGAGGTTATAAAATGGCAATATATTGCCTCTTGAATATGAGAAAACTATATATA
>NW_016810872.1:381276-396934 GCF_001698545.2 Rhinopithecus bieti | reverse complement strand
AGATGGAGTCTCGCTCTGTCACCCAAGCTGGAGTGCAGTGGTTGGATCTCGGCTCACTGCAAGCTCCGCCTCCCGGGATTTCGCCATTCTCCTGCCTCAGCCTCCCAAGTAGCTGGGACTACAGGCGCCCGCCAACGCGCCCGGCTAGTTTTTTGTATTTTTTAGTAGAGACGAGGTTTCACCATGTTAGCCAGGATGGTCTCGATCTCCTGACCTCGTGATCCGCCCGTCTCGGCCTCCCAAAGTGCTGGGATTACAGGCTTGAGCCACCGCGCCCGGCCTAACAAAATATATTTTATTGAAACATGTGAGTGACCTCCATCTCACTAAGGCTCAACATATTCCATTCTTGCCGGCATTGTTGCCCTTCTGCTATACATATGCTTTTCATAAATTAATCATTATTTTTGAAAATATGTGTATCTTTTATTCAATAGTTATTCAGTGAAGCTTTAGCTTGTTTTTTGTTTGTTATTTTACATTCTGCTATTAGATTAATTTTTTGATTATTTTCTAAATTAGCTATTTATTTACAGCTAAGCTTTCTTAAAACACATTTTGGCTGAGCCTGTAACATTAGCATTATTGCAGGTTAGTGTGAAAATACCTTGTGATATATTATCTTTGCACAATATTCTCCCAAAATACAGCATCATGACTCAGTCCCAAATCGCTTAATTCCTAGGCTATCTCACACAATGAGTTATCCTCAGTTCTTCGGAAGTGCTACTTTAAAGGAAATCAGAAAGAAAAAGGAAATCAGAAAGAAACAATATTCTTGACTATGTTTCTCAGAAAAGAATATCTTCTATTCAAATCTATTTTTTTTTTTTTTTTGTATAGAAGCTTCCAATTTTTAAAAATGATTTATGTATGGTGAGCTGGGGGAAGATACTAGAGGACATATTTTTTGATGTGATGGAGAAAATGTGTATACTTGGTTTTGAAGATGATTGTAAAATATATATTTTCTTCTTACAATAGTAGAGTTTTATTAGCAAAATGTGACAGAAACCCTAAGGAGATGTAATCAATGTTTCAAGAAATATTTAATCAATTATAACTTAGAAAAGATTTGCTCTTGCTTTGTATTTTATTTATAACTTGTTCTTACAAAGACACATTAGAAGAAACACTCCTTTCTGGCAAAACGCTGGATGACTGTAATGATATGAAGACACTGTCTTCCTGATATGATATATTAATAAAGAGTATGTAGTGCCCTGGTGAAAATAATGAAGTTTGTTTTGGTTGTGTAACCCTTACTGTTCTTTTGCTCTGTTCATTACAACTTTGCTTTTGGTCTACCAACCAAAGGCTAGAATTCTTTATACATAGGTACTTTTATACTAGAAGTAAGGTTTTACAAACAATTCTGTGAAATATTCTCTCTCCTCCTCTAATGGCTAACATTCATTGAATGCTTGTTATAGTCAAGGCACTGTGCTAAGTGTCTTATAGCATAATATCATTTATAATCCTCCCAGCCACCTAGAAGACACACTTTTATCATCTCCATTTTACAGATGAGAAACCTGATGCTCAGAGAGATGAAGTTAATTGCCAAGGTTACCCAACCAGTAAGTGGGAAAATTGAAAGTCGAGTCCAGATCCATCATACTCAGAGGTTATGTTCTCTGTCCCAGTGCTCTGGTGCTGCAGCAGAGATTCAGACTCTTTATGTTAGCTCCTTGACTAGTAAATTGGGAACCAGCAATGCTCTTCATGATTGGTCTCCGTTGTCAATGGGGCACATAAAAATGGATGTTAAAGTAGCAGAAGGAAGAGAAAATTTCACACAAGCACAGAAGAGACATTTAGCTCATCAAGTGAGTTGACTAAAGGTGGTAAGCAGACTAGCAATGTTAGCATCCCCTGGGGGCTTGTTAGAAATGCAGGCTCTTTGCCCTATCCCTGAGTTCATCAATCAGAATCTAGCTTGGTGGTTTACACATACATGAACCAAAGAGCCATATATATCTCAACCAGGGTCTTTTAGGACTGTGGAGAGCCTGAAATGTTTACTGAGAGAAGTTCAGGTGTGATTTTTTTTTTTTTTTCCATTGTGAGCTTTTGCTAAATCTAAGACTCCAATAGTTCATTTGATATATAATTTTTGCTGCTTAAAAAAAGCTGAAAACCATGGATCTATATCTGATCATGAAGTTTATGCATGAGGAAGGTGAAGTTCAATGAATGATTTGCCCAAAGCATATTCTTGACATATCTAAAATGAGAACCTAGACCTCAGCTTTCTTGCTTTTTGAATAAAAACATTTGAGCACCATGTTATATAACAATGGGGAAATGAGTTTAGAATCAGGAGACCAAGGTTCTAATCCTGGGTCTGTTTAGAATCAGCTGGGTCACCCAAAATAAACAATTTAGTTTCTCTGTGATTAAGTTTCTGTGGCTATAGAAATTAGAGTGGTGGTATATATAATCTTTGTTTTTTACTAACTTTTATATTTGGCTATATATATATGTTGTTACTCAATTCCTTTTTTGTTTGTTTGTTTGTTTGTTTGTTTTTGAGACAGGGTCTTGCTTTGTCACTTGGGCTGGTGTACAGTGGCACAATCCTGGCTCACTGCAGCCTTGAACTTCTGGGCCGCAGTGATCTTCCTGCCTCAGCCTCCCATGTAACTGGGACTAAGCTGTGTGCCACCATGCTCAATTAATTCAAAAAATGTGTAAAGATGAGGTCTCACTATGTTGTCCAACCCTAAAGTATCTTATTTTTAAAACAAGATTGAAACCAATATAAAAATAATGCCATGGTAACAATAAATTAATTACAGCAGAAGGGTCTAATGGAAAATTAAAAATATCCTCTTTCCTGTTTCTACCACTGGCCTGTGCCACATAAACAAGCATTAATGGTTTCCGGTTTTCACTTCTCGTGATTACCATTCAACTAGTATCTTGTCACTCAATTTCTAGGTTTACTACTATATAATATGGATGTCCTTTATAAAAGATGAAGAATTGATTCCATTTATACTACCAGCAAATCCTTCTCATTTTTAAAGTTATGTCTTATTTTTAGCTTTTCCAGTAGTTACCTTTATGACTTTATGTAACACACACACTCTCTCTCTCTTTTTTAATTTAGCCACTTTAGAATATATCGTTGGTATTTTCCAACTCTCCTACTGTTATCAACTGTGTAATAGTGATATGGAAGGGGGGCAGAGAAGTGCTGAGAAGAGAATTCTCTGGCAGGTCCCTGGCCAGAGCTCCACCCCAGGGCTTGTGCTCAAGGACCTGGGTGAGGACATGGACGCCTATCTTCATGCCCAAATGTTGCATTTCCCAAGACCACCCTAGCCTGTGATGTCCCCATCCTGTGCCTATAAAAACCCCAAAACCCTAGCAGGCAAGCACACAAGTGACTGGATGTTGAGAGAAACACATCAGCGGAGGAACACACAAGTGGCTGGCTGTCGAGATGACATCGGGAGCACACCGACAGACGCTGACACTGGTGGAACAAAGTGGAGTTTGGCCGGGGCAGTCGGAGGAGAGCCGGGGCTACTGAATGGCCCGACTCCAGGGGAAAACCATCTCCCTTCTGGCACCCCCATCTGCTGAGAGCTACTTCCACTCAATAAAACCTTGCACCCATTCTCCAAGCCCACGTGTGATCCAATTCTTTTGGTACACCAAGGCAAGAAACCCAGGATACAGAAAGCCCTCCCTCCTTGGGATAAGGCAGGGGTCTAATTGAGCTGACTAACACAAGCTGCCCATGGACGGCTAAACTGAAAGAACACCCTGTAAGGCACACCCATTGGAGCTTCAGCTGTAAACATTCACCCCTAGACACTGCCTCACAGTGGTTCAGAGCCCCACAGTCTGCCTGTCCATACGCTCCTCTAGAGGTTTGAGCAGCGGGGTACTGAAGAAGCGATCCAAGCCCCCATTGCATGCGCTTTGAGGGGAACACGGGAACTTTTCCCTTTTCAATAGCTGTTATTAACTCTATACTTTGTAGGTTTATTCTAAAAATTGAAAAGCTGAAAATAGCATTTAGAGTCATATGATGTTATAAATATTGTTCACATATGTGTCAGACAGACACTAGGGTGGCCCCCATGTTTATGCTCTCTCCTTGAGTATGGATGGGACCTTTGATTTCCTTATAACCAATAGAATATGACAAAGGTGATGGGATGTTACTACCATGATAACATTATAGGTGTTATCCCATGATAACATTATACTTGTGTGTGTGCATGCATGCTTGTGTGGGCCCTGTCTCACAGCCATCAAGAAAATAGAAATCTCAGTCTTACATCCACACAAGAAGATGAATTCTGACAACAACCTGAATGAGCTTGGAAAGTGATTCTTCCCCAGTCCAGCCTCTAGATGAGAATGCAGCCTAGCTAGCACCTGGATTGCAGCCTTGTAAGACTCTTAAGCAGGGAACCAAACTAAGCTGTGCCCAAACTCCTGGTCCACAAAACCTGAAATAATAAATGCATGTGGTTTTAAGATGCTGTTTGTCATGACTTGCTATATAGTAATAGAAAACTAATACAATATAGATCTAAATAGAATTATTTTATCCATAGAGAAGAAACTACAATTTTATGTCACTAAATTTGTGTCAACAGAGAAGGAACTTTCAAATATTAAGGTGTTTCCTTCTTAATTACTTTTATTTACTTTTAGTAGGACCTCAGATGCAGTGGGTTGAGTTAATCAAACAGCTCAGTTTTTGACAGATTATTGTTCTTGGTCTGTACATCATCTTCCTCTTATTTATTTATTGCTTTCTTCCCTCTCTTTTCACTCTCAGTCTCTCCATATGTTGGGTAACCATTGCAATGTGTTCAATGTGTAGCCATTTGTTTACATGTGTTCAATATATGTTCACCCAAAACTAATATTTTCTCCCATTCTGTGGGCTATCTCTACACTTTGTTGATTGTATCTTTTGCTGTGCAGAAGCCTTTTTAACACATAGAGAGTAGAAGAATGGTTATCAGAGGCTGAGAAGGGTAGTGGGGGACTGGGAGGAAGGTGGGGATGGTTAATGGGTACAAATAACTAGAAAAAATGATGACCTACTATAGCTAAAGAGGATGACTATAGTCAATAATACTTGTACATTTTAAAATGAAGAGTGTATTTGAATTGTTTGCAACTCAAAAGATAAATGCTTGAGGGGATGGGGACCCCATTCTTCATAATGTGTCTGTTTTGCATTGCATGCCTGTATCAAAACATCTCATGTACCCCAAAATATATATACCTACTATGTACTCAAAAAATTAAAAGCATATACATTCACCCCAAACCACTTTTGTATATTTTATAGCTTCATAATGCATTGAGTTATATATCTCATTTTCTCTTAGTTTTTTCTTGCAGCACTATGTATTTAAGGTCCACTATATTGTTATATGTACATCAAGTCCCTAGTTTCAAAAATCCATATGGTAGTACTCCATGACGAGCATTTAGTTTACTGTCTTACAAAGGGACATCCAGAGCATTTTCAAATTCCTAAACTTATAAAAATGCTATTTATTAGATTTATTCTTCCACAAAAATAATTATTGATTGAAAATTGAACTGGAATTTTGATTTAAATTATGATTAATTTAGAGATTAGTATGGGAAAACCAATATTTTTATACTATTAGGATGTGCCTTCTAAGGGATGGAAATGCTCTTCATTTATTTATATAATCTTTTATTTTATTTATCATAATTTTCAAGTGTTCCTCATGCAAAGCTTATGCATTCTGTATATGAGAATACCCAGATTATCTTCCCTCCTTTTGTCCCTCCCTCCCTTCCTTCCTCTATCCTTTATTTTTTCCCTTCTTTCTTATAATCTCTCAGTTTTTGTTTGCCTGGGAAAAACTTTATCTCTCCTTCATATTTGAACAGATCAGTATCTTTTCAAATTATTATTATGAAACCTACTATTGTTGTTTTGCGGTCTGTGACTTCCTTTAGCTCTATTAATGTTTGCCTTATGTATTTGGGAGCCGCAGTGTTGGGTGCATAAATATCTTAAAACTTTTATATCTTCTTGCTGTATTGACCCCTTTATTATTATATGGTGACTTTGTCTCTTTTACAATCATAGATTTGTAGTCTGTTTAATCTAATATAAATATGGCTATTCTTGCTCCTTTTTGGTTTCCAGTTGAATAAATTATCTTTTTCCAACTCTTGCCTTTCAGTTTATGTGTATGTTTGTAGGAGAAGTGGTTTTCTTGAAGGAAGCATATAGTTGGGGTCTTTTTTTTTTTTTTTAATCCATTCAGCCACTTTGTGCCTTTTAACTGAAAAAATGAGACCCTTTGCATTCAATGTTATTGTTTCGTAAGGACTTACTACTGCCATTTTGTTGTCTGTTTTCTGGTTGTGTTGGGAATCCTCTCTATCTTTTCTTCTTACTGTCTTCCTTTGTCATTTAGTGATTTTCTCTGGTAGTGTATTTTAATTTGTTACTATTTATTTTTAGTGAATGTGTTGAAGGTTTTTGTGTTGTGGTTACCCATGAGGCTTACAAAAATATCTTATAGGGATAAAACGTTATTTTAAAGACATGACAACGTATCTTAGAACCCAAACAAAGGAATAGAAACAAACACCAAAAATACACAAAAATTCTATACTTTTAACTTCACTCCCCCCATTTTGACTTAGTTGTGTCAATGTACGTATTTTTACGTTACCTATGTCTTAACTAGTTGCTGTAGTTATTGTTCTTGACAGGTTTGTCTTTTGAATTTCATACTAGGGTTATGAATGAATTGTACTCCATGATTACAGTAATAGAGTATTCTGGGTTTGTCCATGTACTTAATTTTACCAGTGGGTTTTATACATTGAAAAGTTTTCTTTTTGCATGTTAGTGTTTTCTTCTTTCAGATGGAAGAATTCCATTGGGCATTTCTTGTAAGATGGGTCTTATGGTGGTGAATTATCTCAGCTTTTGTCTGGGAAAAATGTTATATTTTCTTCATATTTAAAGAATTTTTTTTCTGTATACAATATTCTTGGGGGAAAGTCCAATATTCTCACTATCTGCTCTGAGTATTTTACTACTCTGCGGCCCCAGGGTCTGTCTCATCCTCATCTTTGAGTTCTGGATTGTTGCTGGTGAAAACCTTAGTACTGTGCTTTGTTTTAGGTTTTCAGTTAGAGAGAGTAGAGCTAGCTTGCTTCTCTACTGTCATTTAAAAATCGAAACTCATCATTATAGTTTTAATTTGTATTTCCCTAATTACTTAATGATATTATCTTTTTATATACAAATGGATCATTTGTCATTCATATATATTATTTGGATAAATGCTTAAATATCTTGCACATATGAGTTTTGTTTTTTTTTTCTTATTGAGTAGTTTTGTGAGTTTTAAATAACATGCTAATATAGGTATTTCTTCAGATATTTGATTTTAAGATATTTTCTCTCAGTCTGTAACTTTAATTCTCTTCCAAGAGTTATTCAAAGAACAGAGGATGTTAATTTTAATAAAATCCAGTTTATTCATTTGTTCTTTTATAGGTCATGCTTTTGGTGTATCTAAGAAATCATTACCGGCCGGGCGCGGTGGCTCAAGCCTGTAATCCCAGCACTTTGGGAGGCCGAGACCGGGTGGATCCGAGGTCAGGGAGAATCGAGACCACTATCCTGTCTAACCACAGTGAAACGCTGTCTCTAACTAAAAAATACCAAAAACTAGCTGGGCCCGTGGGTGGGCGGGCGCCTGTAGTCCCAGCTAGCTCGGGAGGCCCCTGAGGCAGGAGAATGGCGTAAAACCCCGGGAGGCAGAGGCTTCGCAGTGAGCTGAGATCCGGCCACCTGCACCTCCCAGCCTGGGCGACAGAAGCGAGACTCTGTCTCAAAAAAAAAAAAAAAAAAAAAAGAAAAGAAATCATTACCTATTCAGCATCATGAACATTTTCTCTTTGGCTTTCTTCTAAGAAGTTTTTAATAGTTTTAGACTTTACATTTAGGCCTAGATTTATTTGGAATTAATTTTTAGTTTAGCATTGGTATGTGTAGATGGGAAGTTTATCAATTTTGTATATGGAATTCCAAATAGTTCCAGTACCATTTGTTTAAAAGACTATCCTTTTTTAACTGTAAGGTTTGCCATTTTGTTTTTGAAAATCCAACTGGATGCACATACTACATGGGTCCATTTTTGATACTTTAGCTCCAGTCCTGATTGATCTGTTTCCTCTGTTTTTTATGTCAATACCATACATTTTGGATTAATGTAGTTTTAATGTTAAGTCTGGAACTTAGGTAATATAAATCTTCCAAACTTTGTGCTTTTTCAAGAGTTACTCTGGCTATTCTATGTCCTCATTTTGCATGAATTTTAGAATCAGTATGCCCATTCTAAAAGAAAGGCTTCCAGAATTTTAATGGAATGGTATTTAATAATATAGGTGAATTTATAATAAGTGATTCCACTGTAACAAGATTGAGAGTTTCAATCCATGAACACAGTATAGGCTTTCATTTATGTAGGTTTTTAATTTCTTTCAATAAGTGTTTTGTAAATTTTAATTGTATAGCAGCTTAATGCCTTTTGTCGGCAGTCTTTCTCCTAATATTTTATTTTTTCTGATGCTATTTCAAAATATTCCATTTCTAATTGTTAATTACTAATGCAACAAGAGTATGGATTGACTTATATGTACTTGACATTGAAATCCCATATCATTGCTAAACTACACATGCTTAGTTGCGTAAGGCATCGTTTCTTGTAAGATTCTGTAAGATTTTCTTCATCACACTGTCATGCTGTATGTAAAATAAAGAGAGTTTAACCTTCTTGCTTTCCAATCTAGCTGGCCATTTTTCTTTTCTGTTTCTTGCCTAATTTCACTCTCTAGACCTCAAGTAACAAATGTTGAATCCAAGTGGTAAGAGAAGGATGTCCTTACCGTTGTTTTCTAATCTCAGGTTGCATGTAGGGGTAGTGCTTGCTGCCACTAATCATGTCTTTCCCGAATTTTTCCTAAATCCCATGCGCAATGTCAGGCCTGAAAAGCAGATGAAGTATTCATAAATAAATTTCCTTTTTTTTTCCCCCCCAGCAGTATTAATGAAGCGTTTTAGGTTTAGCTCAAGGTAAAATTAGCTAAGCATGAACTGTATTGGCTGGGTAAATAATTATATTATAAAAAATATATATTTAAATAGATCACATATAAATACTATATAATATTATATTTTAATTAGGAACTGAACTGGACCATATTTTTTCCACGAGGTATAGAAAACCTTTAAATCCATATCTTTACTATGTATATATAATCTATATATATGATGTATAAAAATATTAAAGTTTTAACAACATATAGATATATATGTTGAAATGGAGGTTTGCTCTTGTTGCCCAGGCTGAAGTGCAATGGTGTGATCTCTGCTCACTGCAACCTCTGCCTCCCGGATTCATGTGATTCTTGTTCCTCAGCCTCCCAAATAGTGGAATTTTTTTTTTTTCCTTTGGTAGAGACGGGATTTCACCATGTTGGCCCGGCTGGTCTTGAACTCCTGACCTCAGGCGATCCACCTGCCTTGGCCTACCATAGTGCTGGGATTACAGGTATGAGCCACTGTACCTAGCTAAAAACATCTTAACTGGTTACCAAAATCTCAGCACTGGATGGATCCTTTGGTTATCATGCTAGGTAAAGCAGAGATTCTGTAAGGTGCAGAACCTCCTAGGCACACTAGAAAGATAGATGGTAGTTTGTTGTCTGGGAGGAGTTTTGGCTTCATTTTACTCTAATCTAGGTTTCTCCACTTCAAATACTAAGTTTTCCAAGTGGCAGGAAAAGAACCTTCACCCCAATCTGCAGTAAAGATGAGTAAGGGAATGTAATCAATAAAGTCATTAAGTAGAGGTTTCAGGGGCCAGATTAGGTCCTTTTGTCCATCTGAGTCCTGGAATCTGGCCTGACATGGTGGCTTTAGTGTAGGGTCATACAGAGGGCCTAATAAATTTCCGTGCCCTTAGTAAACTTTTGTTTTCCAAAAATTGCTCTAATAATATATCTGGGTAATGATTACCAATGGATACCAAAACAATTAGGTGAAAGTTTGAAGGGGGATCTTTTTTTGGTAGGATCAGCCAGTATTTCCATGAGCCCACAGTTAACTGAATCATGGAACAGAGACCTGGACCAAATCATGTGTTTGCCATTAAGGACTTTAAAAACTTAGGAGGAGGTAGAGGTGGATGTAGTTTGGGAAGACATGTAATTAGATATGTGCAGTAAATTGTAATTGGCATTATGAATAAAACTGTATGTGGTATAAGCGAAGGGAAAAGGAGAGGATAACCAGATATCCTAGCGAGGACGAGATAACTCAGAGAGCTGGTGTGATGTCTGGGTTGAATGTTGAGAAGCATGCAGAGACCCTCAGGCAGCCAAGCATAATCTTGATTGCACACTCTCATGACACACTATACTTTTCTTCTGTAGCACTAACAAATTGTAATATTTTATATTTGTAAAAAAATTTTGCTTATTGTTTTCCTACTTGAGAATAAAACTCTTGTGGGGCTCTGGTTCACCATTGTATAAAAGAGTCCTGTGGCTTTTCCCCCACTATAGCCTTTCAGCTTTTAAACCGTTTTATTATGTAAAATTTCGAAGATACACAAAAGTAGAGAATGTTATTTAATAAACCTTTATATACCTATTAGCAACCTCAGTAATTACCATTGTTTTGTCAATCTTATTTCAGCTATCATCTAATCCCTTATTATTATTATTATTATTTGCTTAAGTATTTTAAAACAAATTCTATGTCATTTCACTTAACAAGAATCTCTTAACTGAAAAGTATGTTTTTTACGTAAATGCCATCTAACATCCAACTAATTAACTGTCATTTTTTTAATAGCATCTAATATCCAGTCCACATTCAAATTTCTCAAATTGTCTCATGTATGTCTTTTTAGAGTGTTTTGTTGGAATCACGACCAAAAAAAAAGGTCCACCAGTTATGCTTGGTTGTTATGTCTCTTCAGTATCTTTTCTTCTGCAATTGTCCACCTAACCTGATGTTTTTTTAAAAAAGAAAAAATCCGCTAATATATCCTGGAGAATGCCCCGCATTCTGGATTTGGCTAAGTGCTTCTTTGGGGTGTCATTTAACTCTTTTTCTATTCCATATGGCTCCTATAAACTATTTATTATATTGAGGAGTTTGAGTAGATGAAGGTTCTAGTCTTTTCCCAATACTATTTTGTAAGTGAGATAGGTATTTCCTACTGTATCACATGTACATCATGAAGCACATAATTATCCCTATTAGCCCATCTTTAATGTCCCACCATAGTTTGGAAAAACTTCATTGAAGAACTGGTATTTGAACAGGGTCTTGAAAGACCCTTGCCAATTGATCAAGGACAGTGGTGCAGAGGGAGGAGCAGGCACAGAGGCAAATAATCATACATACCAGGAGATGATGTGAAAACTAGCAAGTGTCAGTTTTTCTTTTTATCAAATTTAGGATAGATAATGCACTTTGAAGATTGCATTTAAACTCAATTTTATTCACCATTACTTTTAGGATAATTACTTTTGAGACTGGAACATTTTATACTCTGGCTAAACATGGGTTTTGCTATTTAAGTCACTCTTACTAATCAAGATTTTTTTTTTCTGCTCTACTGAAGAAAGTTTACTGTTTTTTCTTGAGATATATTGTGGCCTGTAGTAAGAATGTCAAATCTGGGAAGAGGCCTTTTAGTTTAATAACATTGCTTGATCACATTGTGGCATATAAATAAATAAATGCAATTTGCTAAAATTTTATTCAATTAAATCACAGGCTTTGTTTCATGAAATACTTGACTGTATGGGTCAAGAGCTATTTTATTGAATGCACATCCTAGAATAATGTTATATCCATTTTATTGAATGGTTTAAATTGACATTTGGTTAATAGGAAACAATAGCCCTTGATTAAAAAATTAATAATGGCAGGAATAGGAAAGACTATCACTCAATTAGTGTTTTCCAGGGATGCATAGAGTTGAGTTATATAGATAAAGTACACCTTGGAAAGCTGGGACTGATAATAGGAGGTAGGAACATTTTATACAGAGGAGGTAGGTAGAGCCCCATGAGAAGGGTCTCCTATCTGGAATATCTCCTCATAATCTTTTTGTTAATGACTGAGATTTTGCCATTAATAAATAATTGTTCATTATTAGAATGGAGAAACTTTAGGTCTGGTTTTATAATAAGCTTTACTAGCATTAGCACCTTGATGTATATTAGCTTTGACAGGGTAGTCCGTCCTTGAGAGGATAAGTAGGTGTCAGTAGAGCAGTGACATTGAGCAGGTCAAGATGAAGTAAAAGGGAACTTCCAAGGGAGATTAGGCTCACGAGTGGACACATGACTGCAGTAGTTGTGCTGTGAAGTCACTGCTTGGGTTAGGGTCTGCTAATCCTATAACAACAGCAAGGTCACAGCTGTGTGTGTGTGTGTGTGTGTGTGTGTGTATAATATATATATATATATATAAATATATATGTATATACAGTTTTATGGTTATGATAGTTAATGAAACTGTCTAAAGGTGAGTGTTGAAAGGATGCATCTCATATAACTATTTGGTTGATAATTTGTCATACAGAGGAAGTCTGTGGTTAACATAATCTATTAATACGTTAATACATGTAAGATTTGTATGGAGTATTCCCTTGTAAGTCAAAATATCATATGAATTATTTCTGCAAGGTGGTGAAACTTCCCCCAGCCCCCAGGGTGGTATATGGGCCCAAAGATTCTGTTGGGGGTAGAAATAAAAGGGCTTTCTTTATAGCAGTATTTTGTCAAAATGGAAAGATGGGGCCATAAACAGGGGAATAACCAAGTCAGAAATAGGATTAACAGGATTGTGTGTCAATCCAAGATATCATCCAGTTCAGGAGTCAGCTGAAAAGGACTTGCGTCTGTATGCCCCTGCGTGTGCTAACTGGCATATGCTCTTGTAATGGGCACACTTGTGCTAAGGGGTCATCATGGAGAGTGTCCAGTAGTGTGAGCAGTGCTTTTCCATGCTTGCATTCAGGAGATTCCCATGCTGGTGTGTTAAATAGTAAACTTAATGTGAATGTCACTTGGAGAAAACAGAAATTCACAAGGTCACGTAAATGTTCAATTGAAAGTGTAACTGTGTTTTAAGTAATGACTTAGTCTGTGTTCTGTTCTGAATTGGTGTTTGGGGACATTAAAACATCCCAAACAAATAGCCACTAAATACATTTTGTGGTAGATGAGGAAGATTTATCTCTACATATTGGGATTTGAGCCAGTATTTTTTTTTTAATTATAAACATAAAATGTGACTAGAATACATTCCCAAGCTATTCAATCAAATGGGTGCAATGAGTTTGTGAGCTGTGCAAGTAAATAAAGTGAATGTGATTCTGAATATACATATCTCTGATATAGGGGTCAAACTGAGCTACTCATAAAGCAAACAGGGAAAGAAGAGTGAGGCATGAATATACTGGTGGGGCATGGATGTCCTAGCCTCTAATGGTAACATTTCAGAAGTTCATATAATATTTCAAGAAAGAGTTTTAGGTTTCAGCAGTGACTAAAATATAAAGTTTACGAAGTAACCTTTCACTTAGCACAAGGAGGTTTTCATCAGGAATCTCATAAAAGTCAAATGGCAAGGACAGTAGATAAAAGACAAGGGCCCTCTCAAACCATGCTGCTTCTCTGCTGCTCCGTATGTGGCAATCACTGACACATAACTTCCTCTGTGTGCTAACTTCCTGACATTTCTATATCATGCTTAGTTGTGCTTCCCTCTCACTAAATAGCTGCACAGTCATTTATTCATTCAATAAACATCTATCATCAGCCTTCTATATGCCACATACTGTGCAATGGGCTGAGGATGAAGATATAAAGAAGACAGGCTTTGTTCTCCAGGAGTTCACAGCCTAGGAAGCTGGTTTATAGCAGTCTTTAGAAGGGCTACTGCTTGATGTTGCCTATTTCAGATAAAAATAGAAAATATACTATTCCTTCTCTCTCTTTTTCTCTCCTGTCTCCCTATGATGCCAAACTTCCAATCAGCAATAGTTACATTTCTAAGCTTCTATCACAGACTATTTCTATTTTTATTCTGGCCAAGGCAACCACCCTACTCAGTTCCTCTCTTTTTTCTTCCTTTCCCCTCCTAATCATTATCTCCTAAAGATAAAATTGTTTTCTTTACTGAAGCAAGTAGACCACTGATTTCAAAGTTACTTTTTTTCTTTCTACCCTTCAAACACATTTTAAATATAAAAACAACATTTTATAAAAAAGCATGATTTTCTAAATACTTTATAAACCATATTTGCCAATCATATAGATCAGAGGGACCTGATTTTCTGAAAAAGATGTGTGGGCTTCTGTACTTTTACTTGATTAAAGCTAAGGAGTCACTTTTTTCTGAAACTGATCACATTTAGAACAGTTTTGAAAGTTTTTGCTATGGCTGCCTCATACAAATGAAATGAATTGACAAAAATGAAATTCACATTCTTAGATTGGTGACTTTCTCAAAGGCCATTGGGTCAAACCTGAAAAGGAGAGCACATACCATAGTCCACCCCACTTTCCCCAGAGGAAAACAAGGTGGATGAGCTACTTCCCAAAGTGGTAGACATCTGTTCACTAAGTCTTAAGTCTCTAATTTGTAATTGGTAAGAATCACCACCTCTATGCTGAGACTTCGACTGATGCTTTCTGAATTGTGTGTTTCCTTTTGTTGTGTTTGAATCTGCTTCATGAAAGCACTTTTTAGCTTTCTGCTACATTTTAGGAAACAACTTTTAAAAATCCAACAGAAGATGTATTTTACAAAGCAGAAGAGCCTAATATTTTCCTTCTTTTGAGAGCCTGCACCCTTGTGAATTCTTCATTTACTCTGCTTGGTTGTAATGACTTATGACAAGATCCTGTGGTTTGAACACCCGGTCCTCAAGTGCAGACTGAATATCTACAATGACCCCCTTTAGGATCTAGGAAGTCTCCCTGGACGCTCTCAACATTCTATTAATGAAGACGTAATTCATTTTTACTATATCACTACCATTGTGTTTAATTAGTAAATATATCTGAAAGCTTCCATTTAACATATTGAAACAAAACCTCTAGATTTTTCTTGTAAATTCGTTATTTATAATTTGATAGTCTTTCAGTCTTTTCTGCTAATGGATCAATTTTCTCCTTTTGATGGTGTGACTTTTTCTCTACTCAGTCATCTAGAGGTGATGGATCAGTATTTCAACAGCTATCACTGCTTTTATATTTTATCCTCCAAAATATGTCTTATATGCTCATTTTCAACAGAGGAGGAATTACAAAATATTAAATATTCTATTCTTACATGTACTCATACTCCGCATTTTTAAGAACAACACACTTCCCTTTTAAAACTTGAAATTATTGATAGATACTCAAAAATATATTTATCGTAACAATGTGCTATCAAACCTTGTTTAAAGTGCACAAATATTTCAAGCTTAAACAATGTGTTGCCAATTAAAAGTTATAAGAAGATGCTTGGTAA
The DNA here is from genome assembly GCF_001698545.2 of Rhinopithecus bieti. Lineage (NCBI taxonomy): Eukaryota > Metazoa > Chordata > Mammalia > Primates > Cercopithecidae > Rhinopithecus > Rhinopithecus bieti. Next base: position 381,339 of record NW_016810872.1, on the reverse strand, counting down.
AGTAAGCTAGAAGGAAAACACTTTCTTTTTTTTTTTTTTTTTTTTTTTTTTTTTTTTTTTTTT
>NW_016810872.1:375543-381167 GCF_001698545.2 Rhinopithecus bieti | reverse complement strand
TGTTTTTGTTTTTTTTGAGACGGAGTCTCACTCTGTCGCCCAGGCTGGAGTGCAGTGGCCGGATCTCAGCTCACTGCAAGCTCCGCCTCCTGGGTTTACTCCATTCTCCTCCCTCAGCCTCCCGAGTAGCTGGGACTACAGGCGCTCGCCACCTCGCCCTGCTAGTTTTTTTGTTTTTTTAGTAGAGACGGGGTTTCACCGTGTTAGCCAGGATGGTCTTGATCTCCTGACCTCGTGATCCGCCCGTCTCGGCCTCCCAAAGTGCTGGGATTACAGGCTTGAGCCACTGCGCCCGGCCAGGAAAACACTTTCAAGTACGCTTACACAAAAATTTTAATAGAATGCATATCAGAGAATTATGGAGAACAAATAACATTTGAGACACACTAACTTTTTATTTTATTGAAAGTGTAAATCAAGACTATCGATTGAAATAGAATCCTTAGATAATGCTATACTCCTTTTTGTGGTAAAGTCAGGGAAAGGAGCACATAGAATGTGTTCTTGATTTTTGGAGTACTTCTTTTGGAGGAGTGACTCAAAATATTTATGCCTTAGCCAGGGCTCTCCAGAAAACATAGCCCAAGGCAGAACTTTCCATGATAATACTTTACTAGGAAGCATAATCCCAGGATGGCAATAGTGAGGGAAGAAGGATGGGGAGGCAGAGAAGGAGGGACAGGAAATACGAGGTGGCTCATTAGCAAACTGGCATGACTTCATGAAAAAACACAGCCAGTTTCATCATGTGGATGAGAAAAGCTGTACGGAATCACAGTACTTTGGCACAGTCTAGAAGAGGGAGGAGAAGAGGGGAATTTGTTAGCTTCTCACTATCTTCTCCTACACTTCTGGATTTTGTCACCTGACCCCTTTGGACAGTCCGTGCAGAAGCCAGATCCTACATCCCTTGGCATGACACTTCATCTGAGTATGGGATAGTTGGTGGAATAGTTGGAGAAGCCAGAATCCTGAGTTGGGCTTGGGGTCTGGAACTGTGACAGCTCCTTCCTCAGTGGGTATAATAGCAGCTGGCACAGCCTACCCAAATCCTGAGAGGTGGCAGAGACAGCTGGTAGTGTTAGAAGGTAAGGCAACAAGTTTCCCCTAACAGCCGAGGGATCAGAAGGCAGGTGAGTCCGTGCAAATCTGGGAAACACATAAATTGGGTCTTGTATAGTCCTCCCCTTGCAGCATTCAGATTTGCTCATACCCTCTTGTGATAGTTTATAGTGGGGTTTCCATCTTTGTAAGAACAAGGGATTCTCATTTCACCCTCAAAAGGGAGATACAAATCCAGCCAATCATAAATCATCTTTTAAGATGGTGACCTATTGCAATCTGAAAATCAACAATCTCTAAGTCAGACTACAGTGCCTTCTGTTGTTGCTTATCCTGCTGCTATAATTGATATTCAGCATCTTTCTCAAGGATTTCTTAAAGGTCTGAGTTCTTAATTGCATTTCTTTTGTTAGGATATGGTTACTGCTTGCCCACTGACAGTTGCACTGGGCATGAAAATACTAAGAGAACACAGTGAATTCCCTAGGTTTTAGACACTCCTCCCTGCCCCCATTGTGTTACAATCCTAGCTTGCTATTGTAATTAGGGTTGATTAGCTCACAAAGTACTGTAACTCTTTTTTTTTTTTTTTTTTTTTTTTTCCTGCCCTGCTTGTCCACTGACATAAGGAGTTCAATGTGGTCAAGTGGTTGTCACAGCTTACAAATTAGTAGACACAATATGTCCTCTGGGAGAAATAGTAACCGCCCATTCGTGGGTCCAGGATTTTAACCTCCAGATCTTAGGTTTTTAGCATGTGAAAGCATACATTTTTGTAAGTGGGTCACTGGGAATGGTGGTGCAGAGTGTCACCTAATTCCCAAGCATTCCAACTGTTGAGAAGATAGTACCATGTATTGGTCCTTGTTTAAATACAGGTACTGCATCTTGAAAGACAGTGCTGCAATTCTGAGATGGGTTTGCCCCAAGCTAGTGCTCTAGTTGAGCTTTTCAGAGACTATCTCACTTTTATCAGGCGATACTTCTAGCAATGCTCTCATAGTCATGAACCCATTGTCTTACACCCACACGCACGCACACACACACATTTTAAATCTTGTGGTCTGAAGACATGTTGTGGGGATGCCATGTTGAAGAATCAGGGATTCTGTGAACCCATTGGATGTTAGTGCTGGTGGGGGCTGGATTCCATTTGCCACACAAAGACGTTTCAACTGAGTCCAGAAATGGTCAGAGGAGCACAAGCCTCTTTTGTTCCAACTTGGTAGAGTGTGAGAGTTGGAAATGCTGTAGCTCTTGCTGCACTGGGCACATGGAGGACTAGCCAGAGCCTGCTTCTTTTTTTGAGGAGAGTGAGACACTGACAATGCTCAGAAGTTAGGCAATGGTGGTAGGGGTTGAAGCTCTACATCGAGCGCATGGCAGAAGATTTAGGAAGACGGCAGAACCAAGCAAATTTCTGGGGTTGGAGGACACAGAAATTGCATTTGATATACATTCTAAAAACATTTTCACTAATTATAATCCTACATAACTGTGCAAAGTGGTCAAGAGTCAAGTAGATACATGTCTTTGGTTGCAGACTCCTCAGCAGAAGCAGCATGCAATCTAGGTAAGATCCATAGCAGGTTGCAGAGCCAAATTCTTTCATCTCCTCCTCATTCCTATTCCCCAGGAATGGTTGTGTGGTTTGGTGGTACCCTGGGAAGCACATAAGTTTAGGTATTAGGAAATCTGGTTCTAGTCTAAAACCTGTCACGAGCTAGCCATGTGACCTTGCATACCTCTCTTCATCCCTTCTGGCTTTAGAGTCTTGACCTAATATGATGAATAGCTAAGTTACTTCAGTTCCAAATCTTATGAGCTGTCACTAAAATCATACTGTATTGGCAAGAAATGCCCCCTTTAGGCTTATTACTGGCTTCAGGCTGATTTCTACATATTGAAGGAATTGATGCAAGGTGAAGAAGGCACTTTGTGGTGGAATGTCAATTGAGCTTTAACAAAGTTGAAAGATGGAAACATATTAAAGGCAGACAGAGGTAAACAATAAAAAAAAAAAAAAGAGATCTATGGAATGGATACTGTTAACACTCTGCTACATGAAGTTGATAAATAAGAACATATTAAAACAGCAGTATTTAAAAGAAACAAAAAGTGAGGCTTAATCTAGTATCTTTTCAATACCACTTATTCTCGCTCTTTTAATTAACTGTGATCAAGCAATAATTCTGGAACTACTTTTCTTAAGAGCTGGGGTGTTCGGGGGTCAGTTGCAATGGGCACCTCTGCCATTGTTTGGCAGCTGAGCACCTTAGCCTAGAATCCCTGCAGCCTTTCTCCCTCAACTGCTGCCTCATTATGAAGGAAGCTGTCACTTCGACCCTCAGGTTCTGTTCTTTGAAACAGCCACTGATGGGACAGAATAGGTTTAGTTCATTGCTCATTACATATTTATATAGGGGGAGTCTTTAAATTATCTTTTAGCTTGTCATTATCATTTAATATTTCCTACTTCCAAATTAAGTCAGGTTAGAAAGATGGAGAAAAATTATGCAGGGGCTCTCTCGTCTCTTTCTTTTACTAAAATTCCTTGAGTTCATCTTCCAAGCAGAGAGAGATACAGGAATGATAAAATAACTGGCCTAAAGTTGTTACAGTCATTCTCTCCTTGGTTGGTTTTTGCTGTTTAAGCATCCAGGCTTCCTAGTTTTTAGTGAAAGAGATTCTTTAACATTAAGCCAGATTGTTGCTAAACCATGAAATTTTTTGATTTTTAATAGTTTATACCCATTCTCACAACTCTCAGCAGTTCTGCATCTCTGATCCACTGAATTTTTAACATTTAAGTATACATATTTTCATGTTCCTTCTTCTTCTCTGATTGCTCCTTTTTAATTGAAACATATTCCTGCTTTCTGGGTATATACTCTATGAAATATATATGTGTATATATTTATAATATATATGTATAATTGTATGTACATGTGTATAATATAGATGTATAACTATTAGACTACTTTCACATATAAATAAGATATATGTCTTATTTAATTGAACTGTCTTTGTATCTAACAGGGTTTTGAGTCTTTATGGTGAACACTGTGGTGTGATACCTAGATCTGTCTCAAGGAAGAGCAAGACATTCTAATTGTGAGAATATTGTCGACATTTAAATTATAGGGATATTATTCTCTAAGATACACTCATGGTAAATATTGTTCCTTAGAGCCCCCTGATTCAGTCTTCCTCTTAGTGATTTTATAATGTAAAAAAAATTCATTTACAGAATTCTAGTACCTCTATGTCTACTACTACCAGCTAGCATTTATTAAGCACTTACCATGTGCTAGAATCTGTTCAAAGTACTTTATATACATCAACCAATTTAAGATCCACAACCACACTATTGGTAGATATCAATCACTATCTCCAGTTTTGTGGATGAGGAAACTAGGGCTTAGGCACATTAGGAAACTTTTCCAAGATCACAGGGTCAAACATAGTGAGGGCTGGAAATGGATCCCAGGAGATAGGATTCCAAGTACCTATTTCTAACCATATTACATTATTTCTCTCAATACTAGGGGATGGAATTATATTCCAACAAAAGTTTCGTGGGCTTTTTTGGGTGGCAGAGGGATGAGAGTTGTATACTATAGTCATGTATACTCTAGTTGTATACTGCAGTCATGTGGATACATTCTTAGAAATGTGCTGTTAGACAGTTACCTTGTTATGCAAAAATCATGGAGGGTACTTACACAAACCTAGATGGTATCGCCTACTACACCCTAGGCTATCTGGTATAGCCTATTGCTCCTAGGCTACAAATCTGTGTAGAATGTTACTATACTAAATAGTGTAGGCAATAGTACACAATGTTAAGTATTTGTGTGTTTAAATATATCAAGATAAAAGATGGACACTTGGATAGGGCCCCTATCATGAATGGAGCTTGCAGGAAAACTTTAAGATGCTATGGATAAGTCAGTGAGTGAGTAGTAAGTAAACGAGAAGGCCTGGGACATACTGTATACTAATGTAGACTTGTTTTTTTGTTTTTGTTTTTGTTTTATTTTGCAATGGAGTCTCGCTCTGTCGCCCAGGCTGGAGTGCAGTGGTGTGAAATTGACTCACTGAAACCTCCTCCTCTTGGGTTCAGGCAATTCTCCAGCCTCAGCCTCCTGATTGGCTGGGATTAAAGGCACCTGCCACCATGCCCAGCTAATTTTTGTATTTTTAGTAGAGGCAGAGTTTCACCATACTGGTCAGGCTGGTCTCGAACTCCTGATCTCAGGTGATCCACCCACCTTGGCCTCCCAAAGTGCTGGGAATACAGGTGTGAGCCACCACACCTGGCCACTAATGTAGACTTTATATACACTGTGTGCTTAGGCTGTACTACATTTATATATTTTTTTCCTTTTTTCAATAATAACTTACTGTAACTTTTCTGCTTTGTGAAATTTTATCTTTTTAACTTTTTGACTCTTGTAATTATACTTAGCTTAAAACATGAACACATTGTATATAGCTTGGACAAAATATTTTTTCTTTATGTTTTATTATATAAACTTTCTTCTATTTAAAATTTTCTA
>NW_016810872.1:368050-373892 GCF_001698545.2 Rhinopithecus bieti | reverse complement strand
ATAAGGAACTAGATATCCTTTTCTTCTTTCTAATAGATTGTTTTCCACCTAGCATAAATGCTATTTTAAAATGATAAATTTGCAACATAATACTTACACAATCTAGATATTTAAAATTTTGTTGAAGTAATTCTTACCAACTTTAAACATTATTTTTGGAGTCCTTTAGTTCAAGGTAGTGTGCTAAGTACCCACTTTCATCTCTCCTTTTCTCCAAAGTATTATGCAAATGACATAAAGTCAATATAAAAAGAATGAAGTCATAACTGTGCTGCAAGAAAAGAAAGAGCAACATCAACAAGTCAGGGACATTAAGGACCTCATGGAAGACACAAAGCAGACAGGTTGGAACTGATAAGGAAACTAGAGACCAACAATGAAAATAAAAGCTATGAATAGTTTTTCCCAAGTGAACCCCAGGAAATTCTAAGATAGAATCAATAATTAGAAAAAGAAAACTGGGCCATAGATAAGTAGAATAAGAATTGCTTTCTATATAGCTGAATCTTTTCTATTTACTTTTTCTGTTTTTTCTCCCTTCATTTCATCTAATAAAAATACATTGATGACCTATTATGTGCTAGGCACTTTTAGTTTTAAAACGTGCTAAGTTCGAAGTGTTTTCAAGACATCTAGTAGGACTCTCTTGATATTTCTCTTCATATATTATTCTTTTCCCCAGTCTTTCACATCTTTTTAGTTGGTGTCTTTGTCTGTTTTGTGACGTTATAATAGAATACCTGAGACTAGGTAATTTATAATGAACAAAATGTATTGGTTCACAGTTGTGTAGTCTGGGAAGTCCCTTCCTGTGTCATCTCACGGTGGAAGGTGATAGGGTGAGAGGAGGTCAAGAGGGGTTCAAACTCACCCTTTTATAAAGGCACCAATTCCACCAATGAGAGTAGATCCCTCATGGCCTAATCACCTCTTAAAGGTCTCACCTTTTAATACTGTTAAAATGGCAATTAAATTTCAACATGAGGTGTTTATGTTTTGTGCGTGTGAGAGAGAGAGAGAGAGAGGGAGTCTGACTCTGTCACCCAGGCTGGAGTGCAGTGACGCCATCTCGGCTCACTGCAAGCTCCACCTCCCAGGTTCATGCCATTCTCCTGCCTCAGCCTCCCTAGTAGCTGGGACTACAGGTGCCCGCCACTACCCCCCGCTAATATTTTTGTATTTTCAGTAGAGACGGGGTTTCACCAGGTTAGCCAGGATGGTCTCCATCTCCTGACCGCATGATCCGCCCGCCTCCGCCTCCCAAAGTGCTGGGATTACAGGCGTGAGCCGCTGCGTCTGGCCTCAACATGAGTTTTAGAAAGGACGAACATTCAAACCATAGCAGTTGGCTTCATCATTCTCCCAGATTTCTAACACAATAATCTAAGAGTCATCCTTGGTTCTGCTTCTGTTTTTGCAATATGGTATCCAATCTCACACCAAGGCCATCAGTTTAACCTTCAAAATGTATCTAGGTCTGACTATTGACCACGTCTACCTCTCCCATTTTAGAGTGGACCAGTGCAATATTTTTCTAACTGGAATTCTTGTTTTACCATCTGTTTTCCAAACAGTCACAGTTATCCTTTAAAAATGTATATCAGGGCCATGCGTTGTGGCTCACGCCTATAATCCCAGCACTTCAGGAGGCTGAGGCAGGTGGATCGCCTGAGGTCGGGAGTTTGAGACCAGCCTTGCCAACGTGGTGAAACCCTGTCTCTACTAAAAATTCAAAATTTTACCAGGTGTGGTGGCACACACCTGTAGTCCCAGCTACTCCGGAGGCTGAGACAGGAGAATCGCTTGAGCCTGGGAGGCAGAGGTTGCAGTGAGCTGAGATCATGCCACTGCACTCCAGCCTGAGTGACAGACCAAGACTCCATCTCTAAATAAATAAATAAATAAAATAAAAATGTATATCAGATCCTTTCACTTCACAACTCAACTGGTGATTCATCACACCAGAGTCTCCCAAGTCATACAGGAAAGATGAAATAGGATACAATAAATAAAAGCAGCTAAGGAAATTCTTCAGAAGATTTAAATGCATAGATGTTTCTTTCTTTTAAGAGGAAGGAAAATATTTAACTTCAGGTCTAGTCATACTACTTACTATTATTATAAATAGTCAAAAGTTAATAATGTCTTACAATGGTGAATCAAGAATTTGAGGATTCAGTACAACTACATGTAATAATATATCTAAATAAAATGAGGAAGTGGCTGATAAAACAAAGTAGTCCTCTTTCATAAGAGATATCAACAAATATTATCCAAATTGATAAACTGAAAAAAAGTGCATTTATATTATTTAGAATTGTAATGGCAGTCCCTAAAGATCAAAAACTACATACATTAAAGTGATCATTTTTGGGAACTAGAACTTGGGGAGGCAGTAAAGGAGGTATTACATATATTCTACTATGTAATTACTCTTTTCAAATCATATGTAGAAATTACTTCCATAATATTAAATCTAATCTAAAAATACTTATATTAATAGTGAATTAGTTAAATAGATTGTAGTATATCCATATATTAGAATAATATTCCACATTTGGATTAAAAAGTGTGTGAGGGTGAGAGGTGAAGCCAACTGGACTTCCTGGGTTGAGTGAGGACTTGGAGAACTTTTCTGTCTGGCTAGAGGATTGTAAACGCACCAATCAGCGCTGTGTCTAGCTAAAGGATTATAAATGCACCAATCAGCATTCTGCAGAAACGCACCAATCAGTGCTCTGTGTCTAGCTAAAGGATTATAAACGTGCCAATCAGCACTCTGTAAAAACGCACCAATCAGCACTCTGTGTCTAGCTAAAGGATTGTAAACGCACCAATCAGCACTCTATCAAATGGACCAATCAGTACTCTGTAAAATGGACCAATCAGCACTCGGTAAAGTGGACCAATCAGCAGGTTGTGGGTGGGGCCAAATAAGGAAATAAAAACTGGCCACCCAAGCCCCCAGTGGCAACCTTCCATGGGTCCCCTTCCATGCTGTGGGAGCTTTTTTCTTTCGTTCTTGACAGTAAATCTTGCTGCTGCCTACTCTTTGGGTCCACACTACCTTTATGAGCTGTAACACTCACCGCCAGGGTCTGTGGCTTCATTCCTGAAGTCAGTGAGACCATGAACCCACCAGCAGGAGCAAACAACTCTGGACCTGTGACACTTAAGAGCTGTAACACTGCAAAGGTCCGCGGCTTCATTCTTGAGGTCAGCGAGACCACGAACCCACTGGAAGGAAGAAACTCTGGACACATCTGAACATCTGAAGGAACAAACTCTGGACACACCATCTTTAAGAGCTGTAACACTCACCACAGAGGTCTGCGGCTTCATTCTTGAAGTCAGGGAGACCAAGAATCCACCAGAAGGAATACATTCCAGACACAAAGGTAGTAACCAAACAACTGGGGTCTAAAACCTGTAATAAAATACCATATCAATTGGATTTAATCTAAAAATGTAGAAACTGACAAAGGTAACCTTCACAGAATACTTACATTTATCATGGAATTATTTGATGCAACAGATTATTTAATATAAAGTTATGTAATCTGTATAAATTAAATCTCCCCCAACACTTTTTGAGAAGAGAGACAGTATGGGCAGGAGGCCACAGTTCCTGTCTTATGTCAGTTTCTCTGGGAAACACATCTGGGACAGAGATTTGCAAGTAGGTAATGTATTGGGAGTGCTTTGGGGAATACCTGTGAGGGAGAGAGGGCAGCCAGATTGGCAGTGGGAAAAGCTGAGCTGTGATGCTGTTGGAATACCTAGTTGACCCCATGGGGATCTCTGGGGCTGGGATGGACTTTCAGAGTTGTCATAAATGGAGGCAAGAGTATTGAGTCTTTGTACCCTCACATTGACCAGTCTTTGAATATAGGTTGTCCCTGTGGAGGGTATAAGTGTGGGCGAAGGAAGTTTCTTTGGTTGAGGCCAATTCCTGTAGTGGGATTGAGCTATGAAGCATGGCTGGCAAACATTCCTGGCAGCTGGGGCAATGAGTGCCTTGGTCCTAAATGGGGCATCTGAGTGGAATACCATAGCCTCCATTATAGTAGCATCTAGGTGGTATCTGTGATTGTTCCTTAGTCACCTTATAGTGTTCCTCTCCCCCCGGTGGCTGCCTAGATCATCACTGTGGATAGGATTCAGTACAAGGATCTCTTGTCAGAGCCAAGTCCAGAGCTTATGACCAGAGACTCAACCTTCCAGCATTGGAACAGTGGAAGAACAACAGACAGTCCTGCAGAGGAAGCAGGTGTCATGAAGCAGGCTCAAAGCCCTTATATGTTGATTCTAAATGGGGATAGTGAACATTATATCCTATTTCATCTTTCCTGTATGACCTGGGAGACTCTGGTAAGTTGCCATAACCAGGACCTAGTTTCAATCCATACGTGTAAATTCTCAACAGTGGTAAATGTTATGAAGCTATGGAAGTAGTATATATGCATAATTGTAAGGAAATATTGTTTTCCAAAAGTTATTCCTCAAAAAAGATACAATTACTTTATGTTTGAGATCTCTTAAAATCATATTACAGAATGTTATCTCAATTATCCTGTTTGAAGCAAGAAATGCTGTTTGGAGGATATAGTTTTCAATAATTTTAATCAATGCCATTTATGCTGTCTTGTTAAGCTCACCTGACATAATCGATAAAACAGTTTCAAAGAAGTCCAAGTAGTAGAGAAGTAGAAGTAGAGTTAGTTATTTCTTTCTGTGTATATACATTCACAGATACAAGTGTTTGAAACTGTTTATAAAGTTTAAAAATATTAATTTTAAAAGCAGTGCTATAAGTAAATATGGAAAATGGAAATAAATATCTACTGTAGTGGTTCTCAAACTTCAGTGTGCCTCAGAAGCATCTAGAGGATTTGTTAAAATGCAGATTACTTGGCCCCACCCTCGAAGTTTCTAATTCATAGGTCAGATAAATGCCAGGTCTGTCATTTTGCATTTTTGGTAAGTTTCCAGGTGATGCTGATGCTGCTGGCTCAGAATCACACTTCGATAACTGCTGGCCTATTAGATAAGTGGAAATAATCCTCATAATAAAAAATTTTTGTTCTAGTAGTTTGTGAATGAGTTCTTATGGTTTGGAATACATTTTCTGTAATGGCATTTCCAACAATTAGGTGGAGTTGAAGATAAAATGCTTCAAAAAGTTAAGTTGCAAGACTCCAAAACTAACTTGAATGATCACAAATATTTATGTTCAAGATACATCTGAAATGTTTCAGTTTCATGAAATTGGAGAGTGGGAACAAAGTGTTATTTCATACAATGTTTCATTTAAAGAATGTATCATTCCAAAATTAAGTCAACATTATAAGCAGACATTGACTACTTTATATATATCTCTCTAAATGTTTGTACACTAAAGCTGGCCACCTTCCAAAAATATTGGATCCACTTGTTGGGAAAGTAAAAATTTACCTTACATTTGCAGTAAATTTCTACTTGATATGCACATGGTATTATAGAGCAAGGCAGTGAGTATAAAGCAATAAGTTTCATACTATTAATATAATAATAAATTCACATATCGTTATGTTTGAGTTCACGGAAGTATGCTGGTTTATAACATGGATAAAGTTCTGGAAAAATACACTCAAATTTTAAGATTGAAGAGTGACACATGGGAAGATTTTCCACGATTTCATACTACCTACACTTCTAGACTGACTATTTCTTGAGAAGTTGTACTACTTTTATAATTTAAATCAATTTTGAAGTGGCAATCAAGATTTATTTAAATAGAAGGAAATGAAACATACTTCTAAAACTAAAAGCAACAAAAATTACAGATTTTTTTTTTTTTTTT
>NW_016810872.1:357570-367124 GCF_001698545.2 Rhinopithecus bieti | reverse complement strand
TTTTTTTTTTTTTTTTTTTTGGCATGGGGATGTACAAGAACATAGAAATAAATAGTTATGGGGGAGGGCATTAAAGAATTCACCCCGGGACAGGGGAATCACACCCTTCAGCAAAGTTGAAGATCACATCTCACTGGGATGCCACATCTCAGTGGCATCTGTGTATAGCATGTGTCCTACTTTGGTGTAAAGGGATTCCAGGAGAATTCAGTGCGGGAGGAATGAAAAATGGAAGTTCCCCTCAGCTCATGTGTGGTAGGAATTGCCCAAACCATGAATGCAAGCCTGAATTTCTGGCACAGACAGAAGGATGAGAAATCAAGGTGGAAGTTTTTAATTCTAGTTTCAAGAACTCCCTGAGATGACATGCAGTATTTTATGCATATTTGCATATGGAAATTTGGGGCAGGGCTCAAAGCAAATGTTAAAAGGGTCAATGATGCAATACAAGTTAGGAATCTCTTTATTAATCTGGCTCAACACTCTGTCCAGAAGCATCAGTGTCTTTCCTTGTGATTCTCCTCTTAAGGAATATTTCCTGTAATAAATCTTAAAAATGCTCCTTAAATCATTTTATATATTTTTTGTTGTTTTGAATTTGAAAGAAGCCCAGAACTAATTTTTTGATTAAATTTATATAACTCTTCTTGGCCTAGGTTTTATGATACAATTATCTTCTATCCTTTATTATTTCTTTTCCTCTGATTTACTTTAATGGCTTTATTATATATTTGTCTATTTCTTTAAGCTCCTTTAAATTATTTCTGAAATTAGTTGACATACAGACAATAAAATAGTAAGTGTTGATTATAATAAGCATGAGTGAAGATCAGATCCTTCATAAACATTTTAGATTTTACTTTATAGTTTTGTACAGAATATGCTACTGCATGTATACTTAATAACTAAAGACCATTGAGTCTGAAAGGGATTGTGGAGATGTTGCGAGAAGTCAAGGACCCCGAATGGAGGGACCGGCTGAAGCCGCGACAGAAGAACATAAATTGTGAAGATTTCATGGACATTTATTAGTTCTCCAAATTAATACTTTTATAATTTCTTACACCTGTCTTTACTGTAATCTCTGAACATAAATTGTGAAGATTTCATGGACACTTATCACTTCTCCAGTGAATATCCTTGTGATTTCCTATGCCTGTCTTTAGTTTAATCTCTTAATCCCGTCATTTTCCTTGTAAACTGAGGAGGATGAATATCGCCTCAGGACCCTGTGATTGTATCAACTGCACAAATTGTTTGTAGAGCATGTGTGTTTGAACAACATGAAATCTGGGCATCTTAAAAAAAGAACAGGATAACAGCAATGTTCAGGGAACAAGAGAGGTAACTTTGAACTGGCCGCCAGTGAGCGGGAGGGAACAGAACTGGATTATTCCTCTTTCATAAGCAAATAGGAGAAATATCACTGAATTCTTTTCTCAGCAAGGAGCATCCCTGAGAAAGAGAATGCGCCCTGAAGGTAGGCCTATAGAGGGCCCCTTTTAAGGCGTCCTGTCTTTTATGGTCGAAGCGGAAGGGATGAAATAAGTCCCAGTCTCCTATAGTGCTCCCAGGCTTACTAGGACAAAAATTCCCACCTAATAAATTGTGGTCAGACAGGTTATCTGCTCTCANAATAAAATAGTAAGTGTTGATTATAATAAGCATGAGTGAAGATCAGATCCTTCATAAACATTTTAGATTTTTACTTTATAGTTTTGTACAGAATATGCTACTGCATGTATACTTAATAACTAAAGACCATTGAGTCTGAAAGGGATTGTGGAGATGTTGCGAGAAGTCAAGGACCCCGAATGGAGGGACCGGCTGAAGCCGCGACAGAAGAACATAAATTGTGAAGATTTCATGGACATTTATTAGTTCTCCAAATTAATACTTTTATAATTTCTTACACCTGTCTTTACTGTAATCTCTGAACATAAATTGTGAAGATTTCATGGACACTTATCACTTCTCCAGTGAATATCCTTGTGATTTCCTATGCCTGTCTTTAGTTTAATCTCTTAATCCCGTCATTTTCCTTGTAAACTGAGGAGGATGAATATCGCCTCAGGACCCTGTGATTGTATCAACTGCACAAATTGTTTGTAGAGCATGTGTGTTTGAACAACATGAAATCTGGGCATCTTAAAAAAAGAACAGGATAACAGCAATGTTCAGGGAACAAGAGAGGTAACTTTGAACTGGCCGCCAGTGAGCGGGAGGGAACAGAACTGGATTATTCCTCTTTCATAAGCAAATAGGAGAAATATCACTGAATTCTTTTTCTCAGCAAGGAGCATCCCTGAGAAAGAGAATGCGCCCTGAAGGTAGGCCTATAGAGGGCCCCTTTTTAAGGCGTCCTGTCTTTTATGGTCGAAGCGGAAGGGATGAAATAAGTCCCAGTCTCCTATAGTGCTCCCAGGCTTACTAGGACAAAAATTCCCACCTAATAAATTGTGGTCAGACAGGTTATCTGCTCTCAAACCCTGTTTCCTGATATGATGTTATCAATGAGAATGCATGCCGAAACTTCATTAGCAATTTTAATTTCACCTCATCCGGTGGTCCTGTGATCTCACCCTGCCTGCATTTGCTTTGTGATATTTTATTACCTTGTGAAGTATGTGATCTCTGTGACCCACACCCTATTCATGTACTCCCTCCCCTTTTGAAAATTGCTAGTAAAAACTTAATTGGTTTTACAGCTCGGGGAACATCACGGATCCTGCCGACATGTGATGTCTTTCCTGACACCCAGCTTTAAATTTCTCTCTCATGCTCTTTCCCTTTATTTCTCAACCCAGCCGAGACACTTGGAAAATAGAAAAGAACCCACGTTAAACATTGGGAGCGAGTTCTTCTGATATAGAGAGAACTTGGTGCCACCTTATTGTAGACCTTCATTCTTAATCCAGTGATCCAGAGAGAGGGTTACGTGACTCACTCCCAGGCACATAATCACCTACTGTTTGAAGTAGGAGTTGCAGTTGTGGAAGCTGCCATCACAGTTGGTGCAAATCTGCATTTAAATCTCAACAACCCCATCAGTTCTCTGTGATTTAAGTCACCTGCTCTTCTGGATCTCAATTGCTTATAAAATTAAAGTTTTATGTCTGTGTATTAGGTAACGGTTAATTAATTATCTAATTATGCATTTTTTTGGACCAAGATGTGGCCCTTCATGTGCAGTATGATACCATATTTCAGCAATTCTGAGATTACCGTATTTTTCACATTTAACATCTTTGAAATTATAATGTGGCATACAGTTGATAGTATGTCATAGTTTAATGTCCTAGTTCAGTTATCAGGCTTTTAAAAACTTTTTTAGTGGTATATAAAATAATGATATATCTTATAATTGATAGTGTCTAAAATTCAATGCAGTACCAGGGAGTTGATAAATAGAAAACAAAAAACCATAACCACCTAACTTCCCTATCAATCAATCTTCTCTATTTCAGAAATGATAGGAGAAAGCTTATTGTTTAATTGATTATTGGCTTTTTATGCTACCAAAGAGGAGTAATTGCAACAATACGATGAATCATGGATGGTAACCAAAAGAAGTGTGATCACCTAAGTGTAGCAAAAAGAAAATATTACTGCATGTTAATTTACATCCCATGAAGTTAAGCACATATGCCATCATTTGAGTGATGTCATCCTCTCTAAAATTTATGCTGAAACTTAATCCTCAATGCAACAGTATTAAGAGGTATGACGTTTGAGAGGTTGTTAAGTCATAAGAGTTCCACCCTCATAAATGGGAGTCACATTCTTGTAAACAGGCTCAAGGTTGAAAGCAGAGTTCTCTTGCCCTTCATTCCTTCCATCATGTGAGGACACAGGGTTAGTCCTCTCTGGAGGATGCAGCAACAAGACACCATCTTGGAAGCAGAGAGCAATTTTCACCAAACATGCAACAGGGCCAGTGCCTTAATCATGGACTACCCAGCCTCCAGAACTGTGAGAAATAAATTTCTGTCTTTTATAAATTGCCCAATTTAAGGTATTTTGTTATAGCAGCAAAAACACACTAAGACAGCATGCATCAGCTCAATTATATATTGAATATTATGAAAGACTAGTTTAAATTTCAGCTCTCTCTTCTTAAATACATTTTAGCTTTCATTATTCTATGCTTTCAATTCCTGTGGGTTAATGTAATTTTGGTTAGATTCTTGATTACTCGTTGGAACTATATCTGGATTTAGGATGTAAAAACAATAACTTTAATATTCCCAAAGAAACTGCTGAAATATGCTGTGTATATATAGGATCAGGCTATCTTTTTCCTTCGTCTACCACTTGTCATCAATCTTTTGCAAGTAGTAAGTGAAAATGGAAGCTGTCATCAAGGCCTCAGCATTTGCTTTGGAGCCTTCAGGCGGCAGATTTCTGTTCACTTCTCTTAAGCACTGAGCTTCAGCCTGTTCTTTGTTGATAATCAGAACTTGACTTTATCTGCACCTGTCACTCCAGCCAGTACATAGATTTGCTCATTACACTTGTCTTCCACATCATTTAAAAGACCTAGCATAAAAGACTTAGCTATGATTACAGATTGCTTTCAAAAATGCTTCCTTCTGGTAGTAGCCATATGTCTTCCCATACATAAACATATGTAGGCATGAAGACTCTATAGCAACAGAAAGAGGTCCTATAAAATGCTGAGGATGTAGTCTGGTGTTAGTGCACCAATTCAAGGTATGATAATAGAGGTTCAGCTTAAATTTCAAGACTACCTTTATGTCCTTGTACCTAGGAATTGAGAACAGTCTGTTAAGTAATGCATGTGCAGCCATAATTTGTACAAAGAGATTTATGAGAAATGTGCCCTCGAGTTTTTTGTTGTAATGATGAATGTGATCCAATCAAACCATTAAAATGACTTAAGTGCAGCCAAATGTCATTTGTTGCTTGCCATAGTATTTTAAGCAAAAATAGCCATTATAAACTCTTGAAAATGTCTTAATTGCTTTATAAGCTATGACAGCTCTGGATGACTAGTAATAGCCATTTGACTTTTGTGGAAATCATGAACTGTGAAGGCCTAAATGTCATGTCTGCATGAGGACGTAGAAACTGTTTATTCCTTTTTTTGTTATATCTTGTAATTATCTAGAAGAAGTAAGAGAAGTTGGATCTTGAAATAGTTTAATGGCTTATTTCAGTCAGTAGGGTCTCCTGTACTATGACCTAATTTAGGACATTTTAGTTCAGTGATTGTTGACCAAATAAATTAAAGTGGTCTTAGATTTCTTATCTTCTGGATTAAAATAGCTTTTATTGAGGAGAAAAGTCCCCAACCTAAAATTTGCTACTTATAATTAAATATATACATACATCTATTTAAATTGCAGACTGTAGTATTTCATAGGTTAGAAAAGAGAACAGTAATAACAAAATCATGAAAAATACAGTCATCCCTGCATATCCATGGTGGATTGGTTCCAGGATACCCCATAGATACCAAAATCTGAGGGTGGTCAAATCCCTTATATAATATGGCATAGTATTTATATATAACCTATGGACATCCTTCTATATACTTTAAGTCGTGTCTAGATTACTTATAATACCTAAACAATGTAAAGGCTACAAAAATAGTTGTTTTGGGGTATTTTATTTATATTATTATTATTAATTTTTAAATATTTCAGATCTCCAGTTGCTTGAATCTGTGCACGTAGAACCCACAGATACAGAGGGTGGGCTACATTATGTAGCATAAGTAGACCTTTACCATCTTATTAAATGACTGTAATTCAACTACAATTTAGTGAGTGGAAAGGAAGACTGATTTTCTTTATCATTTGTTTGTTCAGTTTCAATAAATGTGTACTGAACCACTACTGTGTTTAAGATGTTAGAATATGGTTTTTGGATGTTTGTGGTTATAATAGTTTTTTTTTTTTTTAACTGAGTTACCATTTATACAATTATTTATGACTCCTGATATTTTCTTAAGTTTTCCCTCAGACAGGTGGGGGTAAAGGCAGGTTAGGATTTTTTTTTGTTTGTTTCTGAATCTGGTTATTTTTGTGAGCAATGAGCATCAAGGAGCTGACAGAGGAGGACACCTGTATTCAACGACGCTTAGTGAGGATAGGGTCAGAGGATTAATGTGATAACACAGAAAAGGAGCAAGATAGCACAGCTGTGAAATTTTCAGAAGGAGTTGGGTCAAAAGAGAGTAACTGACATTGTCAGGGCGTATATGGCCCCAAAGCCTTGAAATGTTATATGTTCCAAAGTAAGCTTTTATCTTAGGTCTTGCACTGTAGTAGTCATTTTGTCAAGCAATTAAAATTTTTGTCACCATTATATTTAGGATTCTCACTCTTACAAAATTTGTCCTAAATTACAAGGAAGTCCAAAATAAGAAGAACATCAGGAGTGGGTATGGTGGGGTTCAGGGAAGACCACATGTATACAAGATCTGCTACCAAAGAATTGCCATAGACTTAAAACTTATGCTTTAAATTGTGAAATCTAAGTCATATTCTAAAATATGAGTTGTCAAAAAGCATATTGCTCCATCATAATAGAAAACAAAAATAAAGCAAAACATGAGTCATTTGGCATCCCTCCACTGATGTTGCTTTTTCATCATGACAGTCAAAAGCTGGTTGATATCATTCCTTCTCATTTGCTGATGCCACTCCTGCCTTTACTCTGGATTTCTTGATGGACACATTTCTTACTCCACATCAGTCATATGATATTTTGGACAAGGACTGTTATGGTCTGAATCTTTGAAGGTGTTATTTTAACTACTTGAAATTGATGCCATAATGTCTAGAACATTTTCTAGCATGTTGAAAGCATTCATGTTTGTTGACTCAGTGAAAAAAAGATTCTCTTTTTTCCTCTCTGGAAAACTTGCAGGGACCCTTCCTGCCTCTCCTGCAGCCCCAGGCATTTGTTCTCCCTCTGCTCTATTTTTTCCCCTTCACTATTTCTCCTCTCTCCTACTTTGGAATTCTCTTGAGAGTTGGAGATGTGATACAAGTGATCAGGGTCCCAAGAATGGGAAAGGGTGGTACAGACCTCTAGATAATTATGCATAGATGGCACTCTGCCCTTTGTTTTATTTAGCCTGGTACTCTACTTTTATTGCTTTAATGGTATAAACTGTTGTTTCAATAATGAATTTAATTTTACTTAGTTTCAAGAAAAGTTAGTATTTTGTCTTGGTCATTGAGATATAGGCAAATGAAACAGGTGAGTTTAGTTTGGTTTCTTGGATTAAATGCAAAATTTGTTAAACTCATCCATAATTACAGAAATTTACTTTTTCTCACTAATACTAAGATCAAAGATAGATTTTAAAGCTAGTTAAATATTTAGCTTAAAAGGTTTAGTTTTATTATGAATATTATCTAAAGTGATAGCAAAAAAGTCTTCCATTAATATGAATGTTTTCACTGCTGTATTAATAAGGTTGCTTATTTTACATGTTCTACCAGAGCAAAACAAAATATGAATTAAAAAATTATTTTGTAGAGTCAGTATTCTAAACATATACCTCATTACAGTATGATCATATTTTCACTAAACTCTTTATATCTCATGATTGGGGTACTACTATAGAATCTCAGAGAGCATTTTTTTTTTTTTGCTACATTATTTAGGAAAAGCATGTTATTGGATATCTTATTAAATAATTCTAATAAAATGTGGCAATTTATTAAAAACATGGAATATGTACAAGAGAGAATCCAAGTACCTCATAGTGCAAAATATGCTATAAAGTGGTCTGCGCACTGGAAAAAATTATAAATGAAGAAAACAAGGATTAATGGGAAAGAGAAAGGAGCTCATATGTTTCTTCCTCTTTCCCCCCACTTTCATCTACCAATAGACAGAGTGTATCATATGAAAGAAAGTTCACTTCCCTACACTATGAGCTCCACAACTGTCTGCATTTCCATCAATTAGAGATTCATTTGTTTAACAAGTTCAATACCTCTGGGAAATTACCACCTGGAAGATTTTATTCTTTCCAGTTTATAAACCAGAGGCACCTGCTTCAAACGTTGCAGAACCCAGGTAGAATATAATTAAAGTTTTAAGCTAAAAGAAGCAACTGGGGAGGGATTCCTGACCTTAACACTATCAAGAGTCTCTCTGAATTTTGGCCTTTAGCTCTTGCTTACATGTTCAACTTTATCAGCTCAACAGGTAGAATTTAATTATATGAACTCCCAGGTCTGAGTGTATTCCTTTTAATAAAACAGAGGCACTTTTAATCCCTTCAAAGTATAGACTATTGACTTACTGAACAATCTGCCCAAAATGTGTGCCATTCTTTTGCCTAATATGTTACAGGCCTGAATTTATTGGTCAGTATTCCAGGCAAGACACAAAATTGTGATGGTAGTGATAGGTTGTCAATGCCTGTGATGTTTCAGTACTGTGTTGGTTGAGGTTGCTATGATTCCTGCCCTCAGAGCTTACAGTCTAGCAGGGGGATTATACATGAAATGTCTTATTACATAAGTATTTAACTACTGTGGTATAAAGAACCGTGATGCAAAGAGTATGGACCCATTAACTGATTTAGTTATTCCATCTAAAGAGTTTAAAGTTGTCCTGATTACTTCAAGAGGATGAGAATGACTTCTACACAGGTTTGTGTATGCTTGTAAGGAACTTCAATGTCCCATTCTCTTCTTTTAATATTGCTGCACTCAGAGTACATCGAGAAAATATTACATTAATACTAATTCAATGCTGCTCAACATCTATCAAAGTTCTTGTTGACAGAAATTTAAGGAAGATTGTCTTTAAAAATATGCCATTCGTCTTCCTTCAGGCACTCTGTCTCTGGATAAACCCAGTACAATAGGGAACTGCCTGTGTGAACTCTATTTTATTGCTCCTTTACCCTGTGGAGTTTGTATTGACTTGCACTTTGACACAATGACATTAACTTGGGTTGAAGGATATTGCAGGAAGCAGCCTGATAAAATGCATTGCTGCTCATACGGTAAGGGTGTTGTGCATTACATTTACACCTTGTTCTCCAAGAGAACATATGGAGAAAGTTCCTGCAGCGGTCAACACACAAGTATTTGTGTTTTTTTTTTTTTTTTTTTCTCCTTAGCAACCAGTTTGTGTTTATCTTATGGTCTATGTGAATTAAGTAGCTAATGCTTTCTGGATGCTAGAAAGTTAAAATAAAGTTTATGGCTCATGTCCAGCAAGTATATATTAATGCATGCATTAAAATTAACCTCTCTCCTTTTGTCTTTATCTTTCCCTTATTTCATTTTCCCATCTTAAATTTGCCTTATCTTGCTGTGTGATACATATTAAGGCATCTTAAAACATTTTTGTAACAAAGAGGGGTATAAAATATAAATCTCATGAATAGCTAAGCAATTGACCTAACATAATTTATTGAAAAACTTTTATTCTGCATGAATCCATGATGTCTTTGTTACATATTTAATTCTTTACATATACTAAGCTCTGTTTTGGGGCAATTTCTTTTTCTTTTTTCTTTTCTTTCTTTCTTTCTGTTTTTTTTTTTTTTTTTT
>NW_016810872.1:325571-357488 GCF_001698545.2 Rhinopithecus bieti | reverse complement strand
TTTTTTTTTTTTTTTTTTTTTTTTTTCTCATTCATAATACTACATTGACTCGGAAACTCTATTGCCTGATATTCATCCTAAGAAAATAGTTAAGGATCACCACAAAGATTTGTCTACATAATACTTATTGTGTCACTTTTTTGTAGTAGTGAAAACTGGAAAACAATCTAAGCCTCTAAATATTGAAGATAAATTGAGCAAATCGAAGTGTAGTAATATAATCAAATACTTATGTGATAAGATGTTGTAGTTTATTTACTGATATGTTCAAATTTATTAAGTGCAATAAAACAAAGAGTGTGTACATGTGATTATATTTATGTAAATATGTATTTAAGTGAGATTCTTTGATTTATTGCTTGGGGAGCATATAATGGCTTTTCAGTAGTACCTAAAGCACAACACTAGAGCACCTTCCTACAAAGACTGGTGGAATGTTTTTCTCTCCTTCAGGCCCTTCTTCAGAGATATTTCCAAGAACACCTTTGGCTGTTTTCTTATGTCCAAAGGACCTATTCTGGTTTTCTTAGCCATGTTGCAAGAGCCAGAATTCAGAAGCTCTTCCTTGAGGCTGAATGACTGTACATTACCACTGAGTTCCAGTTGCTCCATAATGTCACCGTACCCCTAGATTTCTAACAAGACTGGAAGTGAATATTGCCCTTGTAATTTATTGGTATGAAAAGTGTGTTTAGGGCTAAGCCTTTTGCTCTGGTCAGTGTCCCTTCTGCCGATACACATTTCTGCCCAGTGCAACCCACTCCTTAGTGTGTGAAGGAAAAATGTGTTTTCTTTTGTGTTTTCCTTGGCCAAAGATACTCAATACCAAGATTGCTTATACTGTCAAACTTATGGTTGTTGCAGTGTTCACTCATGGCCCTGCTTTCCAAGGCAAATCTACAGTGACTTAGTCCAGAGCATTTTCGAAGTTGTCACAAACTAATGGTAGAATCAGCGCAGAGGACTTAGTCTGGCTCCCAGTTCCTCTCTCTCAGAATAAATATTTCTTTCAGTGGAAACATCCACTGTATTTTGCACACACATATACAGAAAAAGGTTTGAAATGGTGTATACCACAATGATATTGTTGTGTGATTTTTTAAAATCTTAATTTTGCTTATCTATATTTTAAAATTTTTCTACATGATTATGTGTTACTGAAGTGTCTTAGTAGTTTGAGTCTCATGCACTTGTTATGAAAATTTTAAAAATATTTTTGTTTCAGAAACTTTCAAACCTATGGAAAATGGAGACCATAATAGTGTGGAATGAACTTGTGTACCCACCACTCACAGCCAGCAATCAACACTTTTTATTGTTTTATTATTCACTACTACCCATAGCATTTTGTTTTGCCGCAATATTTTAAGGCAAATCTTAGATGTTATGTCATTTTACCTATAAATACCTTCATATTCCTTTCTCACTGCAAAGTCATTTTTTAACATAGTCGTTGTGCCATTGTCTTAACTGATTGAATTAATAGCAATTGCTTTGTGTTCTCCCCAGTTTATATTCACATTTGCCTGACTCTCAATAATGTACTTTTTACACTTGGCTTATTCTAACCAGGAATCAAATGTGCTTTACATATTTTGTTTAATTTATGTCTCTTATATCCCTCTTCTTCTTCACCCTTTTTATTTATTGATTTATTAGAACACTGATCGTTTGTCCTTTAGAATGTCCAACATTTTGAAATTTGGTTGATTGTTTTCTTCTTCTGTTGTTCAGTTTGAATTTTTTTATTCCATGTATTTCCAATAAATTGGTTGTTAGAATATAAATGTTTGATTACAGTTAGCTTCTTTTAAGACAAAAATAATTCATAGTCATTGGCATCTATTGTTATTGTATTTCATTATTAGGAGATAAGGCCTAACTTTTGGTGATGCTAGAGCTGGTCGTTGAGTGTATCTTGGCACTCTACACGTATACTTACTTTTTATAAAATTAGAACTTGCACACGGTTAAAATATACAATTGGCTCCAGCCTCCTTGTCCTCTGTTCCATCCTGCACTATCCCCAGATCCAAATTTAACTATTTTCATGTTTAGTTCTTATGGTAATTATGTTTAGCCTTCCAACAAGATGCTTATACTCTTCTTTCTTGATTGGTGAACTCTCGGACATAATCTATCCTAGACATACTCCATCCAGGAGGACTTGTTTATACTGCTTCTTCATCTTATGTTGCTCATATTCCTAATGCTGTTTTATTATTTTCAGTTTATCTGTTTATTGTGTGTTACTGTGAAAAAATCATTTCACTTGTTATCCTTGGTTGTATGAATTTCAGACAGAACTGCTCGTTCTCCACCTTGAAAAATGAAGATACTAGCTTTGTATTGTTTCCTCTACCTGTCCTTCTTTACTTGGAGTTTCTTCATTTTTCACCTTCCTCATCTGATAAGGAGAAATGTCATTTTCCTTGAAATGGACTAGCACTTGCTTCAGGTAGAAAGTGCAGTGCCCCCAGTCAGCTGTGGAACATCACCTTTAAGGCTGTGGAACAAGGTAAAGATGGCTAGGGAAGGAGGGCTGTCCCAGACAAATTTATGGACTGAACCCTCTCTGAAGAAGGGTCAACTTCAGATCTTAGCCTCGCTCTCAGCCTGAGCCCTTTCTGAGGAGACCGGGGAAGACTGTGTTCAAACTCAGATCCCTATAGCATTTGGATGTCAGCAGAGTGAGGTTTTTGGTCACAGTTGCATTTATTTATTTATTTCTATGTATTTATCTTTCATTGCTATGGGTACAGTAGCAGTCTATTCAGGAGTATGATGCTGGTTAGTTATTCTGGGGACTTGCTTAAAATTGGATGGGAAAAAAATACTAACTGCTTTTTTTGAAAAAGCATTAGAAAGAAATGACAATCTTACCTTATGGAAAGTAGAAAATATCTTCCTAACTATATAACCCAAGATGCCATGAAACTAAAATGTATTTCAGTCCTTAACTAATGAAAATATATAATAATATATAAAAATAACACATGACAGAGGTTTAAAATTCTTAATACTTAAAATTATTCTTCCATATCCTAAGCAAAAGATGAATAACAAGCAGAAAAGAAAACCCAGAAGATTAGAAGAGAAAATACTTGATAGAAGAAATGCAACAGTCCTAAAATTCTAAAATTCAGACATTTCTAGATACATGTAAAATGATGTTTAAACTATCACAAAATTGAATTAGAGATTAACATCTATCTAGAAAAATAAGAAAACGGCATACTTTTATAATGTTAATTAACCCACAAACAATCATTACAGTAAAATGCACTTAAATATGACTCACCTTGCGAAAGTTAAGAATGTAGAAATAATTTATTGCTATACCAGCCTTTTCTATAAGGATATATTCTGCTTTTCTGTGTTTTGGATAAAAGAAAGCCCATGGTGATATTAATAAGAAAAATATTCATTGAAAAGGTAAAGAAAAAAAAGCAAGAAGAAGAAACAAGAAAATATAATGCTTAATGCTGTTTCTCTACACAGAATGTCCTTCTGAGCTTCCTCACCTTAGTAAATTACTACATGGCATTTTCTGAACTAATAGTGATAATTAACCTGTATTCTCACTTGTCTTCTAAGTTTAAATTGATAATTGTGCTGGAAGCTCAGAAAAAATATCATTAGTATATTCTACAGCAGAAACTGAAGAGAAACTGTTCCTTAGTTGATGTTAAATATTGTTGCTACATACAACTAAGAATACTTTTTTAGTCTGGAATATGTATACATTAGAAGCGTGTTAGATTTTGTCGGGCATCGCAGCTTGGCTGTGCTTGGAAAGAGATGTCATTTCAGTTTGATATCTGTCTTGATTACATTTGCCTGAGGAACAGATAGTTGATTGATTGATAGATCATGATTGATAGATCAATTGATAAAGTGCCCAAGCTAATTGTCATTGCATTGTCAGCAGTTTAACAGCCTTTTGTTTTTTCCTTTGCTTTTCCTCAGTGTTCCTAAGTGTTTACGGTGGTAAACATTTTATTATTTACACAGGCGGAAAAAATTGGTGTTCTGATTTCCTCTAACTGCCACACCCCACCTTGTCCTTCATAATTTTTTTATACAGAATAATCATGAAAGATTAAAGAATACAGAGATAAAATCAGGCAAGAAAATCATGGCATGATATGGTTATAATACTGAAACT
Organism: Rhinopithecus bieti; assembly: GCF_001698545.2. Classification (NCBI taxonomy): domain Eukaryota; kingdom Metazoa; phylum Chordata; class Mammalia; order Primates; family Cercopithecidae; genus Rhinopithecus; species Rhinopithecus bieti. The sequence continues at coordinate 353,320 of NW_016810872.1, read as the reverse complement.
GAATCAGTACAGAAGTGTTTGAATTCTAACCAGGAAGGTCTCAGCCTCTACCAATATCCAGAATGAAATTTTAAAAAATATTTCTCTATTTTGACTGGTGGTTTTATTAAATCATCAGTTTGTGGGTAGAACATAGCAAAATACCTGTTCTTTTATTTTAGCATTTATCATATTTTGCAAGGATATACCGATCTATCTGTTCACAGGTGTAAAACCTCTCTTATTGTAAATGAACTCCATGATGGGAGGGTTTAAGCCTGTTGTGTGCACCCCTGAATTTATAACACTTGACACATAAAGGTGTTTATAAATACTGACTAATAAGTAAAGAAATAAGAGGAAATCCTACTAGTAATTGTGTGTGAAGGTTAGCGTCTGTTACCAGCTACTGAACGTCATTTCTTAACTAATCCTTCCCATTTTGATTGCAGAGAAACTGACTGGGAGATATCAAAGATCAAGTCCTGCTAAACTTTCTGTCACTTCATTCTAATAGCTTGCTAGCAGGAGGAAGGTGGGTTCTTGCGTCTGAATGAGAAGTAGAAAAAGAAATAAATTGGAATTTGGGGCAGAAAATTGGAATTTATTTAAACAAAATCAATTGTATAAAAAAAGGTTATATTAAAACAGGAAAAGATTTCACATTTTAGTATGCCGAAGGAGGCTATAGTAAAAAAAGTAATAAAGCAATGCTATGATTCAAATATTATAACAATGTTTTTTATTATAGTTAAGATATGAATATTTATTAGCAATAATTATTTTGATGTTTTCTAAGACATTCCAAGATATGGATTCACCATTTGGCTCAGAGAATCAATATTGAGCACACATTTACTTAAAAGTCAAATTTACCATTTTAAAAATAGAACTAAGGACCTCAAACATTATAAAGTGATTTTTGTTGGTTTGAAGATGTGATAAGACCTCATTAATTCATATTCTACGTAATTTGGAATTTGTGATTGTTTGCCAAGGCTGACATTTCCTTTTGCATTATCTTGAAGAAAGTTTTAACTGAATAGATGAATAGTTTAAAGAAGATGGTTGAAAATATTTAACCTTTATGAAAGAGACAACATAATTTAGAAGGCTTTAGAACATTGTATACAAATAGATGCTTTTATTTATGAATTGATTTTGTCTATTAATTAAAACAAGCTTAGAATAATTTGTTTTTACAAATATAGTTTTAGTTACTCTGGTATACATGTAATAATTCCCAATAATTATTAAAGATAGTACACTGGAGGTGCATATTATTCATTTATTTACTAAACAACTATTTACTGAGGGGTAATCATGTACAAAGGCAGACATTTTCCCTCATATTGTGGAGTTTTTGGTTTAGTGCAGTATTTTAGAAACTTGTTTGATTGCACGGCTCTAACAGCAGAAATATTTGTCAATGCACCATTGATATATGTATATTTACCTATAAATAACATGCATGTACTATTTTACTAATATGTGAAGCACATTAAAAAACCAATTCAAGAATAAATTATGACAGGGTAAGATAAAAGGAAACATGAATTAAAGTTTTAGTAATACATTTTCAAATGTATTTCCTGGGTCGCCTGCTACCCACTTAGGAAGCTCTGCCTAGTAAATGAGATAGGCATTGAATCAGTAGAGAGAAAAATGTTTATATACTTATAAATATAACAAATTCTATAAAAAATGCTCGTGATGATGAGAGAGGAAAAAAAGACGAGAAAGAGAAAGGAGACCCAAATTATTAGTGAGGTTGAAGATCCGAGGAGGGGGGGTCATTTGACTATGTCTGAATTAACCAAAAGAAGTACGGTGGCGGAAGAGCATCCAGGAAGAGGAGTACATTGTGCTCAGATTCCTGTGGTGGCAAAAGTTTGGTGCATTTGAGGAGCCCGAAAGAAGGCCATATGGCTGGAGTGTACTAGAGGATCTGTGGCAAAAAATCAGGTTGAAGAGCTCAGGGGGGCCTGTGCTAAGCAAATTTGGGATTTTTTTTTTTCTGATTTCATGACAAACAATTGAAAGATTTTAGGCCAGGCGAATCCATAATCTGTTTTACGTTTTAGAAATACATATTGGTGAACTGCAGGTTTTGACCTTGAGAGTTTCAGTGGTTGTTGCTATACTTATTGAGATGCGGAATGATTAGGGGAGGATATATTGGGGGAATGGAGTTGATTTTGGATATGTATATTTTGAGATGATTTGTTAGGCTAATGTTAGATACCATAGCAACTAACCCCAAATTTCAGTGGTTTACAAAATAGAAGTTTGGTTTCTGATTAGTGGCTGGCTTTGTCACTAGTAATAATGTATTAATTATTATATATATAATTTATATATTATTATATATTATAAGTACAGATACTTCACCTTTATTTAATGTACCTAGCTACTTTTATGTATACACTTTATTATTAGTTATAATATATATATAATATAATAGTATATAAGCATATTGATTCAAGGATTCAAGTTCTTTCCACCCTTAGTTTCCCCAGGCACTAGGGGAACAAAGCCCTCTCAATCCAGTGGGTAGAAGAGGAAAGAGAGTATAGAGAATGCACACTTGCTTCTTATTCTTGGAGCAGAATGACACATATATGTTCCATTTATATTTTGTTGGGGGGAAATCAGTCATATGGCCCCACCAAGATGCAAAAGGGTAACCACCATTTTACTCTCTACTTCTATGAGATCAACTTTTTAGTATTCTACATATTAGTAAGACAGGCAGTATTTGTCTTTCTGTGCCTGTATTAGTTCACTTTACATAATGTCTCACAAGGTAGTGAGGTAGAGAGTTAGGGGAGTTTGTGGAAATGTTGGCCAAAGAATATGAAATTTCCATTAGACAGAAGGAATAAGTTCAAGAGATCTTTTTGTATAGCATGTTGACTACAGTTAACAACAATATATTGTGTTCTTGAAAAATGCTGAAAGTGGATGTTAAGTGTTCTCACCATAAAATTGATAATAATGAGATAATGCATATAACAATAGTGAGATTTAACCATTCTACAATGTGTATATACTTTGAAACATCACGTTGTACATGATAAATACATATAATTGTATCTGTCAAATTTAAAAATAAAATAAGGTGCAAAAGAATCTGGGAAATATCATCCCCTCACAGCAAAAGTAACCACTTTCCAGAAGAAACTCTGAAGTGGGAAAGAAGCTTTCATTTTTGGTCAATGGCTATGCATTGCCACAGGCATCTATTAAATGTTCCACTGGATACATTAAGTAAACAGCTGACTATAGAAATGTGTATCTCAAAAGAGTGGTCTACTCTGATTATAAAAATGTAATTATCATCTGTGTGTCTTTGTGGAAAGATTAGAAGAGATGTCTTACTAGAACCAAACCCCAGAGCACACTGACATTGGTGGTCAGATAAGGATTATACAATGAAAACTGAAAATGTCATCAGGATGCAGAAGGAAATAATCAAGAGTTGGTGGCATAATAGGAACTATGAGATTTTTTTCAGAAACATCTAAAATTCTCACTAGTTCAAGTTTTTATTGAGTATTAAATTGATGTTTTTCTGTCACAATTTGTCTAAATAGACATACTTTTGTATATACTGTGAAATACAGTTTTCTGACTGCTGTACAAACTACCTTTTAAATTTTCTTTTCTTTTGTTTTTTGGGACAGAATCTCACTCTATCACCCAAGCTTCAGTAAACTGGTGTGACTTCCAGTCACTGCAACCTCTGCCTCCTGGATTCAAGCAATTCTCCTGCCTCTGTCTCCCTAGTAGCTGGGATTACAGATGTGCGCCACCACACCTGGCTGATTTTTGTATTTTTAGTAGAGGTGGGGTTTCGCCATTTTGCCCAGGCTAGTCTCAAACTCCTGGCCTCAAGCAATCCACCCGCCTTGGCCTCCCAAGATGACCCCTCAAAAGCATGAGCCACCACACCTGCCATAACATTTTATCCTAAAAAGAGCTTTAACATTTATTGTAAAGCGATAAGCATGACTTTTTAAATTTTAATTTTAAAATTAGTAACATTTTAGTTTTTAGTATGGTAAAAAATTCTCTTGATTTTAGTTATAAATTTCTACCCAAATATTTGAGATTTGGGGACTAACAAGTCAGTTCATAAGCTAATGTAATCTGTAGTAACACAGAGATAAATAAAAAAAGTTATTAAACCATCACTTCAATTTAATTTTTTAAAATGCCAATACTTTAATTTGTTAAAATATGGATTATATTGAGATAAATTTAGAGCAGAGGTTGGCAAACTCTAGCTTGTGGGTCAAATCCAGTCTGACACCTGTCTGTGTACAGCTGTCAAGATAAGAATAATATTTACATTTTAAAATAGTTTTAAAAAATCAAAGGAATAATGATATTTTGACACATAAATATATATAAAACTCCAACTTCAGTCTTAAGAAATAAAATTTTATTTGGAACAGATAGTTCATCCTTTTATGTAACATACCTAGCTACTTTTATGTTCCAGCAACAGAGTTAGCAATTGAGACAGAGCCCTGCAAAGTCTAAGATATTTACTATTTAGCCATTTCTGGAAGGGAAAATGCCAACCCTTCATTTAGAGTGTAGAAATGAGGACAACTGGCATTTAAGATGATATTTGCGATGCACTGAAAACAGAGACAAACACAGAGCAAGCATTTAATACGTTACTTTTTCATCTTTTCCCCATTATTTTCAGGTTATGAAGTCAGTTGAGGAGAATTTAAAATATTCAGAGTACATTCATACTGTTAAATACAGTTACTTATTAGAATAGTTTTATATATTTGAATTTATACTAGAATCACCGTTTTTTGTTAAAGATCTTCAATATACATTAGATAAAGTTTTAAGTCAGATTGTTGTAAATATATAAGTTAACTGTAACAGGTGTTTAATAGCAATATTATATAAGGGTGGCATATTTAGTTCATTGAATTTTCTTTGTAATTTACTGTTTTTGAAAATCCAAGTGTTTGAAGCAAATAGGGAACATAAACTTTGTCTTGTATCTGCTTTTATTCAATATTTAGAACTGTGGTACGGTGATCAGGTTAGTTGAATATCTATCCGGTTAAGTAAATCAAGTATAAATTCGTATGTTGTTAAACATAATAGACCAAGTACATGAAATAATAATTATCCATATCATAAATTCAGAAACTATGTCTTATAATTGTTTATATTCTTCATCCAACAGAACAAAAGTGTTTCAGTTTGTATAATGCAACTGGTGGTTAGATTAAAATTTTCATTTTTTGATTAAAATTTTCAAATGGAATCAAACATCCATTTTTGACAAAACATTTGATCTGATTTTTCCATTTAGATAGACATTAATATGATTTCTGCCTATTTACATTTCTCATAAATTTATGTTACTATAAAGTATAAGACCAGGGGTTTAGAAACTTGAATCTAATTATTACCTTCTAATTAAAAATCATTGCTATCCCAGCAATCATATATATTTTTTCTCTTGCTATTTTTTCTTCTCACCTCTGCATATCTCCTTATTTTCTAGTATTGCTTCTATCCATAAATACTTTGAGATAAATATTTTTTCATAGTATGAAAAGCACTATTTAAAATGCCATACAAGTGTAAAAGTGTAAAGAAAATAAATCTCTGCATTAGTACATTGTAATAAAAAAGAGTAAACTCCTTTCCCTCAGGTGTTGCCCAAAATATTATTTCTTTTGTAACTTTAGATTCAAATATTACATAAGAAATACTTTTATGCTGGTAGAAGAAAATATAACTAGTCAAGTAATTAAAAATTTATTGTATATATAAGCTGCATATTTATATATATACATATATATAGTTTCCTTTATTAAAATTACACATACATACGTAATTTTAACTAGCTCTGTAGGTGGTAAAATACACAACGTCAATCTTCTTCACGATATTAAATATAATTTTCCTGATTGTGGGAATAAGATTATGGTATAGCCTTCTCCAAGGGTGATGAAAACATTTGTTTGTGGGAAGAACATACATAAGAGAGGATGTGGTTGAGAGACAAACTTTTAATCATGTCTCGAGTTCTCCAGGTGAACCAAAAAGAACATTAATCTTGAATGTTGGTATGGTCATAAGTCCTGGTTTGTCAAGCCCTAGGTCTTGTGATGAGTATTTGTTGTCACTAATGACTTCTTTCTTTTCATCATTTCCCTTTGTAAAGGACGTGAAGAATCTTACCCTGGTTTTTGTTTTGTTTTGTTTTGTTTTTTTTAACAAGTGTTGCCCATTATTTTTCTTATTGTTTTGAGGCTTGAGGTAGTTCCAACTCCACTTCTCAGATACAGCTAAGATTTTGTGCTCACTCTTATGTTACTGGCACTGAATAAGAAGATATACTGAGTGGCCGGGCGCGGTGGCTCAAGCCTGTAATCCCAGCACTTTGGGAGGCCGAGGCGGGTGGATCACGAGGTCAGGAGATCGAGACCCTCCTGGCTAACATGGTGAAACCCCGTCTCTACTAAAAATACAAAAAAAAAAAAAAAAAAAAAAACTAGCCGGGCGTGGTGGCGGGCGCCTGTAGTCCCAGCTACTCGGAGGCTGAGGCGGGAGAATGGCGGGAACCCGGGAGGCGGAGCTTGCAGTGAGCCGAGATCGCGCCACTGCACTCCAGCCTGGGTGACACAGCGAGACTCCGTCTCAAAAAAAAAAAAAAAAAGAAGAAGATATACTGAGCATTTCTTAATTGTGAGTGAATATCTAGACAGCTTCAGGAATGTGCAAACAGATTTTACATGGCATCATAAAGGTTATCAATATTTGCTTATAACAATATATGTATTTTTAGTTAAAGCAATTATAATTTATAATAAAAACAAAAAGAATAGGCAAATAGAGAAAATTTATAAAAATGGAAATTGTCTCCCTTTGAAAATAACAATATATTCAAAGAGGTAGTTGATATCTCACCTGACAGTCAATTGACACTCTCATTCTTTTAAGAGAATGCTTTCGGTCTCCCCGGGATTATCTTGCTCATGAACATTACTGTTTGGACCAACTAGATCAAATCTGTTCTTTCTCTTATAAAAGGACCTTCTTGGCAAAAAACAAACAAAACTCCCACAACAACAACAACAAAAACCCCACCTCTCTCTGTGCACGTAAACTTTCTTTTCTGCTTCCTTAAGGTGTCAGCATAATACCCTTTCTTTCCTAGTAGACCTTTTTTTCTACTTGTCTAGCTCTTGCATTTCACAAAGTAGCCTCATGTACCTAAGACTAGGATATCATTTTTGCCTATAAAGTGTACAAAACTTAATATAACTTAAAAGAAACTAGATTTTTATGAAAATGGATATGTACTTACTGTATAGAAAATAATTTGAGCTGATCCTCAATGGAAGAAAATACCACTGGGACATTTAAATTAATTAAGAAAATTTTGAAAAGAATTTAAAGTCTAAGTATTGATTTTATTGATCTTAGAAATCAAGGGTACCCTTCAGTAATCATATTTCTAAAATAAATGAATTCTTTTGATTGATTAGGTAACAATGTCAATCAATCATAGACAGGTAAATGGCTTTCCTCTCCCCCCAATAAACTGCCCAAGTATTTAATTACACTTTATTTTAAAATGAGTTTTCTTAGTTTTCTTTTTTTGTGTGTTATCAATAGCAATGATCTTTTTGTAAATGGACTCAACATTTTTTATTTTGCATTTATACTTTAAGATAACTTTTCTTTTAGTTGCCTGATTTTTATATCTGAGATTTAAAGTCACATATTAGCCAGAGATAGAAAAGTATAAGATGGAATGTAAAAGAAATTTCATAACAGGTTCTCACCTTCTGGAGGATCAGGTGATGATATTTATTTCATTTGTAGCTTCTATCACAAAACTGAATATTTACAGCTTAAATTTCTATAATACTTCAAAAGAAGGTTTCCATACAAATTCTTTAAGGTGCATTATTATTGGATCCAATTTATAGATGAGGAAACAAGATTCAGGGAGTATAGAAGATACTGTCAATGCCCCAGCCATACTCTTTCTGCATTTATCATATCTGGGCATGCCAGCTTGCTTTCAAACTGCCAGTAAATGTGACCGTTTGCTTTTCCATTGCCACAATCAGAGGGCCCACAAAGTGTTTGATTTATCCTAATGGAATTCCACAAGATATTGCTTCACCAAGGGAACTACTTACAAGGATGGAGGTTCAATAGCAGACACACGACCTCAGGCCATTAGCTCTACCTTTGTATGCATGACCCAAAAGCTGCTGGCCTGATAACGTGCTGCCTATTTCTTTTGTGTGTGTTTTATTTATATTTCTTTTGTGTGTGTTTTATTTATATATCACAGTTGTACATATTTTTGGGATACTTGTGATATTTTGACTCATGTATACAATACATAATGATCAAATCACAGTAATTGGGATATCCATCACCTCAAACACTTATTTTTTTAAGGTGTGTTGGGGACATTACAATTCTTTTCTTGCTATTTTGAAATCTACAGTAAATTATTGTTAACTATAATGTCCCTAATGTAGCATCAAATACTAGAACATGTTCCTTCTATCTAACCATTTTTGTACCTAGGAACCAACTCCTAATTCCTCCCTTCCTCTCCTGCTTCCCTTCCCATTCTATAGTAACCAGCATTCTACTCTCTACCTCCAGGAGATCCACTTTTTAAAGCTCCCACATATGAGTGAGAACATATAATACCTGTCTTTCTGTGCCTGATTTATGTCACTTAACATAATGATCTAAATTCCATCCATGTGGCTCCAAAGGACAGGATTTCATTATTTTTTATGGCCAAAGAGTATTCCATTGTATATATATGCCACATTTTCTTTATCGATTTATCCATTGATAAGTGGTATTCAGATTGGTTCCATATCTTGGCTATTGTGAATAGTGCTGGAATATACATCAGAGTAATCTCTTCCATATATTGATTTCCCTTATGTTTTTGGATATATACCCAGCAGTGGGAGTGCTGGATCATATGTTAGTCCTATTTTTAGTTTTTTGAGGAGCCTCCATACTGTTTTCAGTAACAACTGTACTACTTACATTCCCACCAACAATATATGAGTGCTGGTGGGAATATAACTGCATCTTTGTCAACATTTGTTATTCTTTGTGGTTTTGATAAAAGCCAGTTTAACTGGGGTGAAATGATATCTCATTGTGGTTTTGATTTGCATATCTCTGATGATTAGTGTTGTTAAGAATTTTTCTTTTCGTTTCTTTTCTTTTCCTTTCTTTTCTTTTCTTTTCTTTTCTTTTCTTTTCTTTTTTGTTTTTTGAGATGGAGTTTTGCTCTTGTTGCCCAGGCTGGAGTGCAATGGCATTATCTCAGCTCACTGCAACTTCCACCCCATGGGTTCAAGTGATTCTCCTGCTTCAGCCTCCTGAGTAGCTGGGATTACAGGCACCCGCCACCATGCCTGGCTAATTTTTTGTATTTTTAGTAGAGATGGGATTTCACCATATTGGCCAGGCTGGTCTCGAGCTGCAGACCTCAGGTGATCCACCCACCTTGGCCTCCCAAAGTTCTGAGATTACAGGTGTGAGCCACTGGGCCTGGCTGAGCATTTTTCATATATCTCTTGGCCATTTGTATATCTTGTTTTTCTTTTTTTTTAATTTTTTTTGAGATGGAGTCTCACTCTGTCACCCAGGTTGGAGTGCAGTGGCACCATCTTGGCTCACTGCAACCTCAGCATCCCAGATTAAAGCAATTCTCATGCCTCAGCCTCCTGAGTAGCTGGGACTACAGGTGCCCACCACCACGCCCAACTAATTTTATTTTTCAATTTTTATTTTTAGTAGAGACAGGGTTTCACCATTTTGGCCAGGCTGCTCTGGAACTCCTGATCTCAGGTAATCTGTCCACCTCGGCCTCCCAAAGAGCCACCATGCCCAGCCTGTATGTCTCCTTTTAAGTAATGTCAATTGAGATATTTTTGCCCATGTTTTAATCCAGTTATTTGTTTATTTGCTATTGAGTTATTTGAGTGCCTTATATATACTGGTTATTAATCCTTCAGATGCATAGTTTAAAAATATTTTCTCCCATTCTGTGGACTGTCTCTTCACTTTGTTGTTTGTTTCCTTTGCTGTGCAGAAGCTGTTTAGCTTAATGCAATCCCATTTATCTATTTTTACTTTTGTTGCCTGTGCTTTTGAGGTCTTACCCAAAAAATATTTGCCCAGACCAATGTCCAGTAGCAATTTCTTAACGTTTTCTTTTGATAATGTCATAGTTTCAGGTCTTACCTTTAAGTCTTTAACCCATTTTGCATTGATTTTATATATGTTAATAGATGGGGATGCTGAGAAGCTAGATTCTAGCTCTAGGGGAATTGGCCTCTGCTTTCAAAAGATGTTATATTCTTTAAATTGATTGCCATTATATGATGCAGTGTCTCTTGATAGACAAGGAACCAAAGAGTGGAAGTTGGTATGGCTCATCTCAGTTTCAGTCTAATTGACAATTTTGTGATTACTGTTGCCACAACTTTAAACTCTGGATTAAAGGTCTTTGTTACTAAGAACAAAAAGTAAGGCTTCTACCAATGGACATAGTAAATGTTCCACTAATCTTTGGCTATGGCTATCACCTGATCATTTTGTGCTTCTCATAATAGTGGCCAATCAAGCAAAGAAAGAAGTTACCACATTGGCAGGATAATTGACCCTGGTTGTCAAAAGGAGCTAGGATTTCTGTTATAGATGAGGGCAAGAAAGAGGATGGATAGAACTTAGGGTATTCAATGAGATGCTGTTAGTTCTCCCATGCCTGATTGTAGCAGGACAAGCCGCAGACAAAACTCCTCAGACACCGGGTCAAAGAAGGAAGAGGCTTTCTTTGGCCGGAAGCATCGACAGACTTGTATCTCAAGAACTGAGATCTCCAAAGAAAGAGTTCCTGGCCCTTTTAAGGGCTTACAACTCTAAGAGGTCCACGTAAAAGGATTGTGGTGGATTGAGATCTATAGATAGCACATGTGGTTAGAGTCGGGGTGGAGGTTAATCTTTTAACCTCAGGCCTGATCAGTGGCACTGGTTGGTCTTGCCACTGACTTCATTCCTGTTGTTTTTCAGCTTTTAATTCCTCCTCTTCAGTGACGGGAGACAGTAAGAGAAATGGCCTCTCTCCTTATTCCCCCCTTTGAGATCCTCACTAGTGGGAGTTCTTACTCTCATCTTCACTACACAGTCCTAATTCATGACAAATATACTTATTTTCTACTATATAGCCCTTTTCCTAAAATAGAGAGCCACATCTTATTCTATTTCAACATGGGTCACCATTGATTGTTGCACAGGCACCAAATTTTAAGATAATTTGTTTGGGGACTCCTTTTTCTTCTGTTCTAGTTACTACTTTACTCATATCATATTTTCTCCGGTTGCCAGTCCTCAATCTTATTCCAAAAACTGTAGTCATAGGAGGCTCAGATGGGTTATAGCACACATCAGGCTGGTCACTTTCTGGACTGCATACCTTGTACTGGGTGGCATTATACAAACAAGTCCCTTTTAGAGTTCCAGTACATTCATAATAACTATAAAACTGAAAGACTGTTTTAACTTTTTGCCCTACCTCAGTAACTTGATGTATACATTGGAAATAGTCCTCAGTCTGAGGAAGGTCAGTTGAAGTCCTTACTGTTCAAGTCCAAAATTTAAGAAAAATGAGTCCCATGATGGACTTCCTCATGCTTCAGCTATGGGTGGACCAGTCAGCTTCCAGGTGTGACTGGAGCAGGGCTTGCTGTCTTCTTCAAAATAACTTTGCAGGGGTTGTCCAGGCTTGGTCTCGCCTCCCAGGTCTCAGGTGCTGCAGGTTTTACATGACTCTGGTGGATCCAGACTGGATCCTCGAGGAAATACTTGTTACCTCTACATTTGGGCATCTTGGTGAAGTCTACCTGGAGATCTTCAAAGCAGGCTGCTCCATAAGCTTATATGCTGGGCGGGATGGTTGGACTTTGCTCAGCATTGTGCTGTTGGCAGGTGACACACTGCTGCACCACTGTTTTGGCAAGGGCTGACAGATGTGAGATGTAGAAGTACCGGTTTAACAACTTTTCAAGTGACTCTTGGCCTAGGTGGGTGGTCTCAGGCACAGTCAGTATGACTGCAGCTCCTGGCAGTTGTGACACAGCTGTTCTTCCTTCCAATAACCGGATCCACCCCTCTTCTATCACCTGTCCTCCCTCTGTCTGGAGAAAATCCTTCTCTTCTTTAGAATAAGTAGGTACAAGGTCAGATGCCTGAGGGAGCAGGGGGACAGTGACTGCCTGGTAAAGGGTGGATGCTGTTGAGTCTGCTCGGGAGCTACCCAAGGCAATCAAGGTGGAAGCTCACTGGTGTCCTCTGCAATGCATGACTGCCACCTTTTGGGGCTTCAACACTGCCTCTAACAATTGTAGGATCTCTCACTGATACTTTATATCTTTTCCCCGAGAGTTCGACAGGCTTTTTTCTTTATATAATTCCCTATGCACTTGGAGGGTTAAGGAGGCATACCGAGAGTCAGTGTAAATGTTTACAGTCTTACCTTCACTTAGTTCTAAGGCCTGAATTAAAGCAATGAGTTCAGCCTTCTGGGCTGAAGTACCCTGGGGCAATGATTTGGTTTCAGTGACAGCATCCAGGATTAACACTGCATATCCTGCACACCTCTCTCCTTGTGGGTTGACGAAGCTGCTCCCGTCCTTGTACATCTCCCAGTCTACTGATGTCCAAAGACAGTCTTGGAGGTCGGGCCTGCTAGAATAAACTGAGTCCAACACCTCTACACAGTTATGTTCAACTGGGCTCTCTGATACTGGGAGTAAGGTGGCAGGGTTCAAGGTGTTGCAAACTTCAATGATTATGCAGGGATTTTTACAGAGCAAGCTTTGGTACCTAGTTAGTCCAGCATTTGTTGGGTAATGATGTCCTTTAGTATTCATTAAAGTCACCACAGCATGGGGGGCCTTTATACTCAGATTTTGACCAAGAGTCAGCTTATCCACTGCTTGTGCTAACAGGGCAGTTGCTGCCAAGGCCCTCAAATATGGGGGCCAACCTTTGGAAACCCCATCTAGTTGTTTAAAGAGGTAGGCCACCGATCTCGGCCAGGGCCCCATGGTCTAGGTCAAAACTCCAACCGCCATCTTTTCTCTCTCTGACACATGTAGTGTAAATGACTTTGTCATGTCAGGCAGCCCCAGGGCTGGGGCCAACATGAGTTTCTCTTTTAACTCATGAAAAGCTTGTTGCTGTTGGCACCCCCATTCAAAAGGTTCCTTGTTGCCCCACTTTGTTTCTCCACACAGGGGCTTGGCCAGTACTGCAAAGTTTGGGATCCATAACCTGCAGAACCCCATAGCTCCTAAGAATTTTCTCACCTTCCTGCTGGTTTTAGGGTCTGATAGTTTGCAAATGACTTGCTTTCTTTATGATCACAAGCTGCGCTCCCCCTGTCAGATAGTAAATCCCAGGTAACATACCTGCTGTCTGCAGATCTGAGCTTTTTTCTTAGACACCTTATACCCACAGTCCTCCAGGTGGCAGAGCATAATATCCATTCACTTGACACACCCAACTGCCATGGGGTGTTCCAGCAGGAGGTCGTCGACGTACTGGCGCAACACGCAGTCCAGGGCTCTGGTGGGAAACTTTTGGAGGTCTCGAGCCAGTGCTTGTCTGAAGACAGTGGGGGAGTTCTTGAACCCTTGGGGAAGCCGGGTCCAAGTGTACTGAGTAGTGACACCTGACCCCAGATCCTCCCACTGAAAGGCAAACAGTTTCTGGCTCTCAGGGGCCAGTTTGATGCTTAATAAAGCATCCTTCAGGTCCAGGCAGGTGAACCAACAGTCCTCAGCTGGCAGTGACCCCAAGAATGTGTACAGGTTATGTACTGTTGGGTGCAAAGTCCCTGTAGCTTGGCTGACCAAGCGCAAATCCTGTACCGTCCTGTAGTCCTTGGTCCCTGACTTGCGAACAGCCAGGAGGGGAGTGTTCCATGGAGACTGACAAGAGACTATAATTCCAAAGGCCCTCAGGTGCTTGAGATGGACCTGGATACCTGCAAGAGCTTCTCTGGGGACCGAGCACTGTTTTTGCCTGACTGGCTGGGCCCCAGGCTTAACTTCTATGAGTACAGGGGCCTGGTTGATTGCCAACCCTGGAGGGTTGTCTTCTGCCCACACCTTTGGCCACCACTTAAAGCTGATCCTATCTCTTGGCCTGGCCCAGTTAAGAAGAGTCTCCATTCCTCCTCCTGAGGAACCATAAGGGCCATGATGACTCCTGTTTCAAGTAGCTTTAGCTGTAAAGAGCCGAGTTTTGTAAAAGAGATGGTGGCTCTCAACTTCCTAAGTAGGTCCCTTCCTAGCAAAGGCAAGGGGCAGTCAGGCATGTATAGGAACTGGTGAATCACTTCATGCCCCCCGCCCCACAGTGCAGGTCTAGGGCAAACACAAAGCTTGCTTTGCTGAAGCCCCTTTGGCTCTGATTATATCAATTGTCTTTTTGGATAAGGGGGTGACTGGGGTGGTTACTACTGAATGTTCAGCACCAGTATTGACAAGAAACTCGATGTCCTTGCCCCCGCCTGTCATCCTGACCATGGGCTCTTTGGGGGCACATAAGCTTGGTCCCCCTCAGTCCAGTAACCCTTCTGCCAGATTGAACAAGGCCCCTTCATCCTTTTCTGAGTCCTCCTGCTCAGAGTCACCTTGTTTCCCTTTCAACTGTGGGCACTTGTCCTTCCAATGTCCTATTTCCTTACAATAAGCACACTGGTTACACTGCAAGCGTGGACAGCCAGACTGGATATTTTTCCTGGGGCCCCCCTTCTCTCACTCCTTCGGGAGTACCCCTCTAATAGCTGCAGCTAGCAGGTCGGCATTTCACCAGGCTTGGCATTCGCTCTCTCTGCAATTATCTCTGCGGCTTACTGCATCTCTATTAACAAACACCTCGTTGGCTATCTCCAATAACTGTGAAGTGTTCATGCCTGCAAACCCAGCCTGCTTCTGCAATTTTCTTCTAATGTCTTCTGCGCTTTGACTAATTAAAGCCATGTTAATCATGCACTGATTTTTCAGGGCTATCAGGATCAAAGGGAGTATACATATGATAGGCCTCACAGAGTCTCTCGTAGAATTATACTGGGCTCTCATCTTTCCCTTGGATGACCTCAGAGACTTTGTTAATATTTGTGGTCTTCCGAGCTCCTTTCTTTAACCTTTCCAGTAGGGCTTCCCTGTACTGGTTTAGCCTTTGCATACCCTGTCTTTCATTTGGGTCCCACTGGGGGTCTGTTCCTGGTAATTGGATCCTCACATACTCTTGCAGGTTTTGCTAATCAGCTGGAACATGTTCTTCCAGCCACTTAGTTGCTGCTTGGAGCACTCTCCTCCTTTCATCTGTGTTAAAGAGGTACATGAACAACTGGTGACAATCAGCTCAGTTGGGGTTATGGTCTGGATAATAGTTTGGAGCAAATCAATTATAGCTTGAGGCTTTTCGGTATAGGATGGGATATTGTTTTTCCAATTAAGGAGATTGGCAGAGGTGAAGTGTTGGTACACAAAGGCATGCCTTTCCACCATAAGCCCATCCTTGTCTAGCTCAGTATACCGTTGCTCTCTCAGGGGCATTTTTATCCCAGTTCCAGGCTTCAAACAGGTTGCCAAGGGAGGGGTTTCTCCCAAGGTCTCGCATCCTTCCTTACTACTCTGGGTGGCCTAGGGGTATGTAGGCCTTGTGGAAGCTTGGGCTCAGTGAGCTCACGAGTGGGAGGCCTTCCTCCTTGGTGAAAGGGGGACGACCACTGGTGCCATTTCTTGCCATGAACCCTCTGATGTTGGGTCAAACAGGACTTTAGGAGCCTACTCCCCTCGGTGGGTGGAGTGAGATTCTTCCTTTGCTGTCTGTCCCTTTGCCACTAGTACTATTGCTGCCTGTCCTCTTAACTACTGTGGGGGATCTAAAACCAGCTGTAACCAAGTGTCTATGTATGGAAACTGGTCTGGGTGTACTGGCTTACCAGTTACCTTGTGCCATACCTTTGAAACAATGGACCTGTCTAGGCTTCCTTCTGATGGCTAACCACTTCTAATGCCAGCCAGTCTATCCCACACAAAGTTCTAAGTTTTCCTGATGCCATAGTAACTCCATAGTCTCCATTAAATCCTTTCTTGAAATTTTTCAACATAGTTCCTAGTAGAGATGGCTTACTTTACGTTCCACCCATCTTCCTCCCGAGACAAAACACTCACACCACAAGAAGGAAAGGGTAAAGGGATCACTCACTCACCTTGCCCCTCTCAAACTCAAGCACTCACTCACTTTCACTTTTCTTTTTGCAAACAAGTCAAGCCTAATCAAAATCAATACTGAGACCAAAGTGCCAATAAGGGCACACTGTTGGTGATCAGGCCACACTTCCACTCACATGGAGTGGGCAAGTTCCAAGAACCGGTATCAGTGGAAATCCCCACCCCCGATATTCAATGTGGGTTCTTTTCTATTTCCCTAAGCATCGGCTGGTCTGAGAAATAAAGGGAAAGAGTGCAAGGGAGAAAAGTTTTAAAGCTGGGTGTTCGGGGAAGACATCACACGTCTGCAGGTTCCATTATGCTCCCTGAACCACAAAACCAGCAAATTTTATTAGCAATTTTCAATAGCATAGGGAGTGTATGAATAGGGTGTGGGTCACAGAGATCACATGCTTCACAAGATAATAAAATATCACAAAGCAAATAGAAGCAGGGCGAGATCACAGGACCACAGGACGGGGTGAAATTAAAATTGCTAATGAAGTTTCGGGCATGCATTGTCATTAATAACATCTTATCAGGAGACAGGGTTTGAGAGCAGACAACCTGTCTGACCAAAATTTATTAGGTGGGAATTTCCTCATCCTAATAAGCCTGGGAGCACTACAGGGGATTGGGACTTATTTCATTCCTTTGGCTTCGACCGTAAAAGACAGCCACTCCTAAAGTGGTCATTTCAGAGGCCTACCCTCAGGGGCCATTCTCTTTCTCAGGGATGTTCCTTGCTGAGAAAAAGAATTCAGCAATATTTCTCCTATTTGCTTTTGAAAGAAGAGAAATGTGGCTCTTCTCTGCCTGGCTCACCAGCAGTCAGAGTTTAAGGTTATCTCTCTTGTTCTCTGAACATTGCTGTTATCCTGTTCTTTTTTCAAGGTGCCCAGATTTCATATTGTTCAAGCACACATGCTCTACAAACAATTTGTGCAATTAACACGATCATCACAGGGTCCTGAGGTGATGGACATCCTCCTCAGCTTATGAAGATGATGGAATTAAGATAGAGAAGATAAATCACCAAGTTATTCCGTTCCAAGATGAGGAAGCTATGGTATTTAAATAGCAACCCCTATTAAGTGTTGGTTGAGAGCATGTGTGTGTGTGGTGCGGGGGGGCAGGGCGCATGGAGGGTGGGGATTAATTCTAGCCTGCCTTTAGAACAGACAGAGAAGGATCTGTTGATCACAGTGAGCACTCAGAGTCACAAGTTCTATCAGTCGGAAGAGGTGTCAGGATACAGGAAAATAGTAAATACACTGATTCCACAGGTAGGGCACTTGCATGTCTTGCTACTTCCTCCCCTTGCATGACTAAGATTTACTCATAACCTGTATGAAGGTCATTCCATCCCATCACTGATTCACAATGTCTTTTGTGAAATTAGATTAGGAATATTGGTGGAATAAACTATGGCGCTCACAGTTTCGGTTGATCCTGAGGCCATAACTGGTATGCATTGTCTCCTTTTTTCATTCCCATGCTAGTTTTTTCCCAAAAGAATCCTCAACTAGTGATTCAGCTTCTCTAGGTTGCTTTCCTGGTAGGGTGACTTAGACTCTCATTCTTGAAGGATCTGAGTGCCTAGTTACAGTACTCTTGTTAGATATGGCTGCTGTAGTGCCCATTTAGTTATCATCATAAGAAGAAAGCCCATTTATCTTACTGTCTACTGTCTCTGAAGAGGAGGAGAAATTAAAAGCTGAAAAACAACAGGAATGAAGTCAGTGGAAAGACCAACCAGTGCCACTGACCAGGCCTGAGGTTAAAAGATTAACCCCCACCCTGACTCTAACCACATGTGCTATCTATAGATCTCCGTCTATCATGACCCTTTCACGTGGACCCCTTAGAGTTGTAAGCCCTTAAAAGGGCTTAGGAAATCACAAGAGTATTGACTGGGGAAGTGATAAGTGTCCATTAAATCTTCACAATTTATATTCAGATATTGCAGCAAAGATAGGCATAAGAAATTATAAAAGTATCAATTTGGGGAACTAATAAATGTCCATGAAATCTTCACAATTTATGTTCTTCTGCCATGCCTTCAGCTGGTCCCTCTGTTCAGAGTCCCTGACTTCCTGAAACAGACCAGTCCTACCGTACCAGATGTCTGGATTCCAAGTGCCGGTTCCTTCCTGGTGTTCAGCTGCTGTGTTGATCCTCTGTGGGGACCTGCCGTGCACTGCTCTGATGAGGCATACCACCAGGGAAAATGCCTACCAGAAGCACTCTCCAGCTCTGCATCATTCAAACTGTCTGGAGTCCCCCAAAGGGAAGCTCCACAAGGCTGGCTTCAGCTGCCTAAGGGGCTGCCTCAACCATCCGTTAATCACCTCAGTTCCCAGTCAGGGAACCAAGAAATGCAGCAGGATGAGCTACAGACAAAACCCCTCAGACACCAGGTTAAAGAAGGAAGAGGCTTTCTTTGGCCGGGAGCATCGGCAGACTTGCATCTCAAGAACCGAGGTCTCCAAAGAAAGAGTTCCTGGCCCTTTTAAGGGCTTACAACTCTAAGGGGTCCACGTGAAAGGGTCATGATAGACGGAGATCTATAGATAGCACATGTGGTTAGAGTCAGGGTGGGGGTTAATCTTTTAACCTCAGGCCTGGTCAGTGGCACTGGTTGGTCTTTCCACTGACTTCATTCCTGTTGTTTTTCAGCTTTTAATTTCTCCTCCTCTTCAGAGACAGTAGACAGTAAGATAAATGGGCTTTCTTCTTATGATGATAACTAAATGGGCACTGCAGCAGCCATATCTAACAAGAGTACTGTAACTAGGCACTCAGATCCTTCAAGAATGAGAGTCTAAGTCACCCTACCAGGAAAGCAACCTAGAGAAGCTGAATCACTAGTTGAGGATTCTTTTGGGAAAAAACTAGCATGGGGATGAAAAAAGGAGACAATGCATACCAGTTATGGCCTCAGGATCAACCGAAACTGTGAGCGCCAAAGTTTATTCCACCAATATTCCTAATCTAATTTCACAAAAGACATTGTGAATCAGTGATGGGATGGAATGACCTTCATACAGGTTATGAGTAAATCTTAGTCATGCAAGGGGAGGAAGTAGCAAGACATGCAAGTGCCCTACCTGTGGAATCAGTGTATTTACTATTTTCCTGTATCCTGACACCTCTTCCGACTGATAGAACTTGTGACTCTGAGTGCTCACTGTGATCAACAGATCCTTCTCTGTCTGTTCTAAAGGCAGGCTAGAATTAATCCCCACCCTCCATGCGCCCTGCCCCCCCGCACCACACACACACATGCTCTCAACCAACACTTAATAGGGGTTGCTATTTAAATACCATAGCTTCCTCATCTTGGAACGGAATAACTTGGTGATTTATCTTCTCTACCTTCTCCCAAGTTCTCTAGCAAAATCAATCTCCAGTTGCCCATGGTGATAATTCATAATACATATATTATTAACTTTGTTCCTTTTTCTGTTCCACTTTTCTGTTCAAACACTGGTGTTTCTTGGAATCACCTTCCAAGTCAATTACTTATACTGAAATATTTGAATTAGAATTTGTTTCTGGGGAACCCACACAAAGAGAGCAAGTGACTTGTTAGTTAAATGCCAGTGGTAGTGCAGATATTTAATTCCAGATTTTCTAAGTCTTATACCAGTTTTCTTTTTACTATTGCATTCTGGAACTGTTCTGTATATACTAGACTTAAGATTGATATTAACTCTAGACATTTATGTAGAAAGACTACATTAAACACATCAGAAAGGTAGAAATAGAGTCAGAAAATATCCCTTCTAGCTCTTTTTTATGCAGAAGGATGGTTGAATAATGTGAACTTGAACTTTTTCAAAAGAAAGAATAAGTATTGACCATATTCATATATGCTTTCTCACTCTTGTGCACCCTTCAAATGAGTGAGGATTCTATCCTGCCTGGATAGGTCACGCAGGATAGAATCCTTCTTTTTTTTTTTTTTTTTTTTTTTTTTTTTTTTTTTTTTTTTTTTTGTTTACAGTTTGGGTGATGTGCTGATTCTTGTGAGAGCAATATATTACACTATACCTCTTTCCTCTGCACAGTGGGGTGTCTCAAAAATATAGAATTTGGGCTCTGCACAGTGGGGTGTCTCAAAAATATAGGAGGGCATGGTATGGATGGAGTGATGGCATAAGCATGCAGGAAAGAAAATAGAAAAGCACTGTGAAGCAAAGGTTGGTGCACTGATGAACTAAAGAAGGAGTGCCTTTAGCCATTGACATGACAGAGAGAACATATGGCAAGTGAGAAGAGCCATGTGGGTTGAGTTTTTGTAAGGATCTCCATCTGTATAGCGAATATGAGTGGCAGTGATAGCTAAAAAGGATTTTAAAGATATTTTACTATGTCTTGTGGGCTTTCTAAAGAGATGAGTGCAGATTTGAAGTAAATTGTATTTAATTGTGTTTGTTTTAGTGTTTCTTTGATTGTGCTACCATGCCTGGCTGGATCACAGCAGACCCCTATAATTTTCAGGTTAGAAGTCATTACATATGCTAGAGCCATTATAAGTTTAAATACAGTTACTGCTAAATTTAGCTTGTAGATCTTCTTTTACCTGCATTAGAGACTTGTATTTCTGATGAGGCAGCATGATGGCTCCTAGGATAAGAAGCAAAGGAAGAACAAAGAGTGAGAACAGCAACACAGATTTAACTTAGAGATGAAATCTAGAGAAAAGAGCCAGAACTCCTAAAACAATTTTTAGTGCTTCAATCTTTCAATTGAAGGCTAATGACTCAGGTAGGTCAGGTGTTGGAGGAGTCAAGGGAAAGCAACAGAATAGTATGTGCTCAGGCTATTGTGATCCTAGTGGAGAAGGAAAGACTCTTTCTGGGAGAGCTACAGTGGGTGAAGTTTACCTGAGATGACCTCTCAGTGGTATTCCCAAGCTGAGACCAAGTCCACTGTCCATGTCTAGGCCAAATGCAAATGTGGACTTTGAAAAAGAGGGACCATACTAAGAAACGGAGTTAGTGTGGAGAAGAGAAACAGAAGAAGAAAGAAAAGAAAAGCAAACTAAGCCTGTTGGTTTAGATATTTTGTGTTTTTTTAAAGGATTAACTTAGGGAGGAGCTTAAAAGTAGTCATGAAAGAACTTGTTTAGTCTCTAAAAGAATAGGAGGGCTGCTGGTGATGCCTTCAAGGGGAGAATCACAGTGAAGATGTGTCACAGGAGGCTGAAAAGAGTTGTTGGGCCAGGGAACACAGATTAGAAATTCAGTTGGATTGAACACAAGAGACATATTTGAGATAATTAAAGTCCTTCTTAATAATAAATTTGCTGTATGCTTCATACTGGGCAAAAAGAAGTAGACTCAACTTTGGAGAATTTATAATATGAAAAAGGAGGCCAAGACTCTTGAGATTATTTTACTAATTCTTCTGAGTATGCCAAAACTAAAGAATATCAGGAAAAAAAGCAAATGTCAGAAAAAGGAGTGGCTAATAGATATTGTGACTTTGATAGTGGTAAAAATAAAGAAGCTGTATCAGAAGTGGAAATATAGGATAGGAGAAAAACTTAATTGGGAAACAAAGTGAAACAGAATGACAGTAGGACAAAAAGGAATTCAAAGGAGATCTTGAGAGAATGACTAACGCAAATACGTTTAACAAAACTGCAGCAGAACATACTATGGAGTAGGACAGCATTGAATTCTGATTGGCAGGAGATACTTGAAGAGACAGCTGAAGAAACTAGAGTCCTCTTGGAAGTTGGAGGGCAAGATAAAAAGTTATTGGTTAGTAAAATCTGGGAAAAGAAAGATGGTAAAGGGAGAAAGCAAAGTAAGATTTTAGTACTCTTAAAATATTGGAGAAGATCCATAGCAGAAACGCTTTGGACAGTCTGCCCTAGAGAGCAGGAAAAGCCAACTGCCGAGACCCACAATCTACATACACGAGCAGAGGATACCCAGAGGGTGGCATTATTTCCGGCATATCATTGTGTGGTCTGTTTTATATTAGCCCCCAGGAAGGTTGTGTAAGGCTTATTGGATTTAAGCAAAATAAAAGTTTACAAACCTGCTCACCAAGTGAAGTGACAATAGGAGAAACAGAAGATTAACATAAAGGGAAAGATATGTTTGCTAGATCCTACACCAAAAAATTATATGTTAGTAATTTGTTTCTTTAAAACATGAAGAGATTACATAGTAATGTTCCCAAATACTGTTTCTTGGGCTAAGAGTTAGGAGCATGGGAATGCAAGAGGAAGAAGAAGAGAGGAATAAATAAGATACATTAAGTTCTAACTTCAAATATAAAGAGATATTTTCTATCAAAAGCATATTTTAAATTTTATTTATTGCCATAGCATATTGCAAACATAAGGATTCTGATTATTCTTAAAAGTTGCAGATTTAAATATTTAAATTAGAAAGGCAGAGTTACACATTTTGAAGGCACTTTGGATTAACACATGTTCAAATAATGGACATGTTATTAACACATTTTCAAATATCTTTATATTATACTTTTTTCTTGGAAAGTCCCTAAGGATTGATTATTGGGGCCATGTATTCTTTATATTTATGGCAGCATCTGACATACAGATAAGTGGATAATTTGGGATGCATTTCATAGATAGAAATAATAGGCAGGGCTAACCTAAATTAAATGTAAGGAGATAAAAAGAAAAGAAAAGAGTCAGTGGTAAGGCTATGATTTTAGTTTAGTCTAACAGGAAAGATGATGGTGCCATTTAATGAGGTGGGAAGATTTTAAGAGGAACTGAGGGGTTTATATTAAGAGGGTTATTTAGAACATGTCAAGTATGAGATGCCTATTGGAGATCTAGGTAGAGATATAAAGCAGAAACTGGATATACAGGAGTGGAGCTTTGTGCCAGGGATAAAATTTTGGAGCTCAATTCAAAAGCAGCAGTTCTATCCATGGAACTGGAAGAGGTTACACACAGAGAGATTACTTACAGAAAGATGAAAGCAAACGTCTCAGAACAGAGCCCTTAGGCTCCCTGATATTGTTATCAACTGAATGTATTCCCCCTCCCCACCAAATTCATATGTTGAAATTTTAACTCCCAGTGTGATGGGATTAGAAGGTGGGACCATTGGGAGGTAATTAGGTCATGAAGGTGGATCTCTCATGAATGGGATTAGTGCCTTTATCAAAGGTACCCCAGAGAGTCTCTTACCTTCTTCCCACCATATGAGTATATAAAGAGAAGACAGAATAGGGTCCTCACCAGAAGCTGACCATGTTGATACCCTGATCTCAGACTCTAGCCTCCAGAACTTTGAGAAATAAATTTCTGTTGTACATAAATCACCCTGACCATGGCATTCTGTTTCAGCAGTCCAAATTAAGAAAAATATTAATAAGTCAGAAAGGAGGATAATCTAGCAAAGGAGATGGAGGATAGAAGAAAAGGAAAATGAGGACTGTGTGACACCATGGAAGTGAAGGAAAAATACTTCAGAAAAAGTGAGTGCTCTGTTAATGCTTCTGAGAGGCCAAGGCAGAGAAAATCAGTGAAGTAAATATGGACTTAACAAAATGATAGTTTTTTGATTGTTATAGATAGAGTCATTTTGATTCAAAAGTGAAAGAAGCCTGAGTGTGAATGGAAAGTAAGGAAGTGAAGAACATGAGAACATTTTTTATTTCTATTGTTTCAGTTTTCCTGTGAAGGGCATGAGAGATGAAATAGTAACTGAGGGATTTGGAACCGAAGAAGGTTTATATTTTAAAGAGAGTAGATCTTAGAACCTGTCATTAGCAGATAGAAATGGCATGGTAGAGAAGAAGGAATAAATAATGCAGGAGAGACAGGAATGACTGTGGAATAAAAGCCCCAGAGAAGGTGAGTGGAAACAGGATCTGGAACATGAGTGAAAAGTTGGTAGGACATGCTTTCCACCAATGAAAAAGGGGAAGGCAGAGAATGAGGGTTAGGATACAGTAAAGTCCACCAATTTGGTGGTTGGCAGACAAAGGAGTTGCTATCTGGGCAAAGAGGGAGGAAGCTGTGTGTGACAAATCTGTTTGTTCAGGACCAGAGCAAATATTATTCTTTTGATGATACTAGCTAAGAGACATCAGTTTCTCACTGATGAAGATGTAAACTAGAACTGCCATTCACACCATATAATAAAACTTACATAGTTTTCTTTACATAGAGTAGATTCAGTCATTGCTAACAAATCCTTTTATCATTGCCACAAAATCTCCCAAGGAAGAATTCCTCCAGGGGTTATTAAAAATAGATCTAAGGATTTGAAGGACCCCATCTTTCTACCAGGTCACAGTTATGGTGCCCTTCATGGAAGCCCAAGGAATCTGGATTGCCTCAAGAAACTCTTGCATTTGAAATAATATTAATAATAAACCAGGTGTGGTGGCTCACACCTGTAATCCCAGCACTTTGGGAGGCTGCGGTGTGTGGATTACTTGAGGTCAGGAATTCGAGACCAGCCTGATCAATATGGTGAAACCCCATCTCCACTAAAACTACAAAATTAGCCGAGTGTGGGGGCACATGCCTGTAATCCAGCTACTTGGGAGGTTGAGGCAGGAGAATCACTTGAACCTGGGATGCGGAGGTTGCAGTGAATGGAGATCATGCCATTGCACTCTAGCCTGGGCAACAAGAGTGAAACTCCATCTTAAATAATAATGATCATCATCATCATCATCATCATCATCATGAGGAGGAGGAAAACAGCTGGACAATTACCGAAGACCATATGCCTATGCTGTACTGAGTGCCATACATTAATTACCTGTGCAGTCCTCATAACAGAGCTCTGAGGTAGAGATATTACCTTCTTTGCACATTTGAGGAAATGTAGGTTTAGAGAGGGAAGTGACTTGTCCACAAGTATAGTCATGTGCCTCATAACAACAGTTTGGTCAATGACCTACCACATATGTAATAGTGGTACCATAAGATTATAATGTATCTGAACAATTACCTTTAGCCATTGTAACAATACAGCACAACACTTATTAATGTGTTCATGGTGATGCTAGTAAGCAATCCTACTGCACTGCCAGTACTATAAAAGTCTAGCACATAACATTATGTATAGTATATAATTCTTTTTTTTTTTTTCGGCTCACTGCAAGCTCCGCCTCCTGGGTTCACGCCATTCTCCCGCCTCAGCCTCCGAGTAGCTGGGACTACAGGCGCCCGCCACCACGCCCGGCTAGTTTTTTTTTTTTTTTCTGTATTTTTCGTAGAGACAGGGTTTCACCATGTTAGCCAGGATGGTCTTGATCTCCTGACCTTGTGATCCACCCGCCTCGGCCTCCCAAAGTGCTGGGATTACAGGCTTGAGCCACCGTGCCCGGCCCATAATTCTTGATAATAATGATAAATGACTATGTTATTGGTTTATGGGTTTACTATATTGTGCTTTTTATCATTGTTTTAGAGTGTACTCCTTCTACTTACAGAAAAAGTTAAGTGTAAAACAGCTGAGGCAGATCCTTCAAGAGGTATTCTAGGAGAAAGCAGTGTTATCATAGGAGATGGCAGCTCTATGTGTGTTACTGCCCCTGAAGATCTTGAAGTGGGACAAGATATAAAGGTGAAAAACAGTGATATAGATTATCCTGACCCAGTATATGTCCAGGTGAATGTGTGTGTTGTATCTTAGTTTTAATAAAACAGTTTAAAACGTTAAAAAATAAAAGTAGAAAAGAGCTTATAGAATAAGAATATAAAGAAAGAAAATATTTTTGTGCCTCTGTACAATGTGTTTGTATTATAAGATACGAGGTATTTGCATACAAGGTATATAAGGTATTTACAAGACCCAGAAAGTTTTAAAAATTAAAAAGACAAACTTAAGATAAGGTTAATTTATTATTGAAGAAAAAAGTTATTATAAATTTAGTGTAGCTTAAATGTCCAGTGTTTGTAAAGTTTACAGTAGTATGTAGTAATGTCCTAGGCCTTCACAGTCACTCACCAATTACTCACTGATTCATCCAAAGCAACTTTCAGTCCTCCAAGCTTCACTCATGGTAAGTGCTCTATACAGGTGTACCACAGTTTATCTTTTATACCACATTTTTACTCTACCTTTCTATATTTAGATACACAAATGCTTATAATAATTGTGTTCCAATTACCTAAAGTATTCAGTACAGTCACATGATATAACAGGATTGCAGTGTAGGAGCACACCATATAGCTTAGGTGTGTAGTAGGCGATACCATCTAAGTCACTGTAAGTACACTCTATGATGTTTGCACAATGACAGAATCACTTCACGGCAAATTTTTCTCAGGACATAATTCCATCATTAAGTGATGCATAACTGTATATAGTTAGAGTTTGAACTTAGACCAGTATGATTCCAAAGGCAGCAGTGTGTGTGCGTGTGTGTGCGCACATGTGCATATGCTCAAGAACTGTTGGGTAGTTTACCAAATGTTGCCAGGTTTAAAATGTACAGAGCAGGATATTGGTAAATTTTATATTCTGATTTCTCTAGAGTTCGGACAAAAACGAGACAGAAATCAGTAAAAATAAAGTACAAATGAAAGCCAGAATAAGAACAATAAGTAACATATATTGCAGAATTTAGAACTGGAAACTGGGAGAAAAAGTTTGATTCTACTTTAGTGCAAGAAACAGATTGAATACAGCAGGAAAATAGCTAGCTTGCTAGACATAGATATAATATAAATTTAGATATAGATATAGATATTGTTACTGGTTCTTAGAATTATAAAATTTCTAGCACTAGATGCAACCTCACAAAACATTCCAACCAATCTTCCCATTTACAAGTGAAAAAAAAGGAGGCCTGTAGAGGAGCAGTAGTCTGCCCAAGGTTAGAGGAAGAGTTAATGTGCCAATGTTAACCAAAGACTTCTTTCCTGTTTAATGCTTCCCCACTGTATCATGGGACCTCTTGTAAGCCTAGATAGAAAAAAGTGTGAGAGAAAATTAAAATATAAATAACTAAGAGAACAAGGAAAAAATATGATAAATATGGGGAAAAGAGAATTAAAACAAAAAAGTGAGTACAATTTACATATATTAAAACATTCAAGAAAAGCATGTTGAATGATTTAAGAGAACTGTGGTCAGATTTAGATAAGTGTGATGAAGAAGAGAAAAATTGAAGAAAATTCTATGAAATGAGTTGAGATATCATTAAAGAAACAGGAATTAGGAAAAGAATGCCAAATAGCATGTGGAAGTCAAAGCAGGGAGGAAGAAACCAAAACTTGGAAAGAAAAGTTACGTATATTATGGTGGGTCTGAGAGACATAAAACTGAATTTAAGACAGTTGAAAATGTTCTCATCAACCTCTGACAATAGTATTAAATGATTATGGGAAAGTGTATGGGAAAGTGTCAAATGACTATAATATTGCAATAATGTGCTATGTTTTTTTTTTTTTTTTTTTTTTTTTTT
>NW_016810872.1:319642-321204 GCF_001698545.2 Rhinopithecus bieti | reverse complement strand
GGGGGAGGGATAGCATTAGGAGATATACCTAATGTAAATGACGAGTCAATGGGTGCAGCACACCAACATGGCACATGTATACATATGTAACAAACCTGCATGTTGTGCACATGTATCCTAGAACTTAAAGTATAAAAAAAAAAAGTGCTGGGGTATATCAGACTTCCAGCCTAGCTATATTCAATGTGCTGCCCAGACCCTGGTCATTTCTTGTCTCAGCTTGTTTTATGTTTTTGTTTTTTATTTTTACTTAGGATAATTATTTTAAAATTTATCCAAGTTGTTTTGTATATTAATAGTTAATTCTTATTTATTGGTGAATAGTGAATATTATTTCATCGTATGGATACAACACAACTTGTTTATCCATTTACCAGTTGGTTCATGCTTCAGTGGTACCCATTTTTGTCTATTGCAAAAAAATGCTACTATAGGCCCTCATATACAAGATTTTGTATAGATATATACTTTCATTTCTCAGGAAATTACATGTGATATAGATATATTTTTAACTTCTTAATTAAGTTCCAAACTGTTTCTCAAAATGGTTGTATTATTTCATATTTTCACCGGTAGTGTATGTGAGTTCTAGTTCCCCTGTCCCGTCACTAACACTTGGTGTGGTAAATATTTTTAATTTTAGTCATTTTAGTAGGTTTGTAGTATTATCTCATTGTAATTATCTTGATGATGTTTTTTATGACAATTTGCCATTAGTATGTCCTCTTGATGTTTTATCTTGTCTTTTGTCTAATCTAAGGATACAAAAGTATTTTCTTTTGTTTTATTCTAGAGATTTATGTTTAATGTATTATATCTAGGTCTATAATCCACTTTAAGCTAACTTCTATATATGGTGCAAATTATGGATAAAAGCTCAGTTTTTTGCATATGGATATTCAATAGTTTCAGCATCATTTGTTGTAGAGACTATCCTTTCTCTAAGGACATGCCTTTGAACCTTTGTTCAATACCAGTTATCTATATATATGTTTGAGTCTATTTCTGAACTCTCTATTCTGTTCCATTCTCCTTTTTCTCTATCTTTATACCAAATCACACTGTTTTGATTACTGTAGATTTAAGAATTCAAAGTAGGGAGTGTTAGTCATCCAACATTTTTTTCTAAATCAAAGTTGTTTTGCTTATTGTTCATCCTTTGTATTTCTTTTTTTTTGATTTTTATTATTATTATTATTATACTTTAAGTTCTAGGGTACATGTGCATAGCGTGCTGGTTTGTTACATATGTATACTTGTGCCATGTTGTTGTGCTGCACCCATCAACTCATCAGCACCCATCAACTCCTGCTTTATGTCAGGTATAACTCCCAATGCAATCCCTCCCCCCTCCCCCCTCCCCATGATAGGCCCCGGTGTGTGATGTTCCCCTTCCTGAGTCTAAGTGATCTCATTGTTCAGTTCCCACCTATGAGTGAGAACATGCGGTGTTTGGTTTTCTATTCTTGCGATAGTTTGCTGAGAATGATGGTTTCCAGCTGCATCCATGTCCCTACAAAGGACACGAACTCATCCTTTTTTATGGCTGCATAGTATTCCAT
>NW_016810872.1:288282-315550 GCF_001698545.2 Rhinopithecus bieti | reverse complement strand
TAAGCTGATAAGCAACTTCAGCAAAGTCTCAGGATACAAAATTAATGTGCAAAAATCACAAGCATTCTTATACACCAGTAACAGACAAACAGAGAGCCAAATCATGAATGAACTTCCATTCACAATTGCTTCAAAGAGAATAAAATACCTAGGAATCCAACTTACAAGGGATGTAAAGGACCTCTTCAAGGAGAACTACAAACCACTGCTCTAGCCATATTTTTTACAAAGCTCAGGTGCTTATGTGGAGACTTCTCCTGGCCCCAAAACAACTAAAAGGTATGGATTAAGTTTTAGTGCCCACTTAAGTTTTTCCTAGACTGCGAAACAACAGCAGGACAGCAATATGGTTCCAGGTCAGCATTTAAGCTCCGGTGCTCACTATAAGTCTTTTGTAGACTAGGAAACAATGGCAGGGCATCAATTTAGTTCCAAAGTAGCATTTAAGTTCTGTTGTTCACTGTAAGCCATATTCAGACTGGGAAATAATTACGGGACAACAATGACAGGATGAGTTATTTCCAGTGCAGTAGTTTCTTTCCAGTGCTCCCTATATATCCTGAGAATAGGAAGCAACAACAGACCATCATTTAAGTTCTGATACTAAGAAGCAAAGGTCTAACACACCCACAAATATCTACAAAAACTGGAAAAAGTGGTTGTCTCCTCAAATCCACAGGTAGCATTGTAAAACAAGGATTGTGAAAACTCAGAGAAATATGACACTACCAAAAGAAACCAAGAAAGCTCTAGCAGTAGACCCAGAAGAATTGAATATCTATGAAATATCTGACAGAGAATTTAGAATAATCCTCTTAAAGAAGTTTGGGGGATCACAAGACAATATGGATAAAAAAACTAAATAAAAATTGGAAAACAATTGAGAAACAAAATGAGAAATTTGACAAAGGGATAATAAAATAATAAACAATTATAAATTCTAGAAGTAAAGTATATAGGAACTCACTGAAAAACTCATTAGAAAGATTCAACAGCAGACTTGATCAAACAGAGAAAAGAATGGGCAAGTTTGAAGACAAAACATATAAAATCACCCAATTTTAAATCTCAATTAGAGGTGATTTAAAAGAATTTTTAAAAAAGTTTAAAGAAGGCCTATGAGGACTATGGACCACCATCAAGTGAACTAACCTCTGCACCATTGGACGTCCCAAAGGAGACAAGGGAGACATTTAAGCAAATAAAGTCTGAAAATTTCCCAAGTCTGGAAAAAGATGACAGCATCCAGATACAGGAAGCTCAGAGATTACCAATAAAATTCAATTTAAAGAGGAATTCCTAAAGGTACATCATAATCACTTTAGTAAAAATTGAAGCAAAGAAAGACTATTCAAGAAACAAGAGAAAAAGAACATATTACATTCAATGGAATGCCAATACAGCTTTCAGTGGATTTCTCAGTAGAAACTCTGCAGTCCAAGAAAGAGTAAGATGCTATATTCATAGCACTTAAGAAACATAACTGGCAACCAAGAATACTGTATCCAGGAAAGGTATCCTTCAAACATAAAAAAAGATAAAGACTTTCCCAGGCAAACAAAAGCTGAGGAAATTCATCAACACCAGACCTATCTTAAAGGAAATGCTGGAGGGAGTTCTGTGAAAGAAATGGATATTAACCTGTAATAAGTAAACATCTAAAAGTATAAAACTTAGTGGCAAAAGTAACAAAACCAACAAAGTTAGAATACTGACATCTTCTTTTGAGAAATGTATACTTAAGTTCTTGTCCTTTTTTAAATCAGCTTATTGTTTTCTTACTATTGAGTTGTTTGAGCTCTTTATACATATTGCATATGTATTAAGAATGTATCAGATGTATGTGTATCAGATGTGTCAAAAGATGAAATTACAACAAATTTAGCTTAAAGATCTAATTGGTTTCTATCTCCAATTCTAAAATCAGGCAACACCTCATTCTACACAATAGAATGAGTATTTGCATTAACTGAGCAGGGTAGATTGGTTTTCTAAGCAAAGGAAAAGGCTGATAAAAAGCAGAAACAGAACAAAAGTTGGTTTGTCATTTCAAAGTTACTTTCCTTATAGGATTAAAATTAAGGAGACTTATTACACTGATTTAGGCTAATTGGAATCACTTCTTTTTAAAGAAAACTGTCCTATTTTAAAGATTAGTTTGATTACATAAAGCTTAGTACAAATGAGTCTGTTCTGGGTTGATATGCAACCTCAAAAGACCCCAAAAGTCATAGAAATCTTGAGCATAAAAGAAAAGCTGGAGGCAGCATACTACCTGACTTCAAAGTATATTATAAAGCTGTAGCAATCAAAACAGCATGCCACTGGCATAAAAACAAACCCAGAGACCAATGGAACAAAATAGAGAGCCTGGAAATTAATCCATGCATTATGGTCAATTGATTTTTAACAAAGGTGCCAAATACATACAATAGGCAAAGAACAGTTATTTTTAAAATAGTGTTGGAACAACTGGATATTCACATGCAAAATAGTGAAATTAGACTCTGGTCTCATATCATATATAAAAATCAACTCAAGATGGATTAAATAGTTAAAGTAAAACCTGAAACTGTAAAACTACTAGTAGAAAATATGGAGAAAAAGCTCCATGACATTGGTCTGGGAAATGAGTTTTTGGATATCACGCCAAAAGTGGAGGCAATAAAAGCAAAAATACACAAATGAGATCACAACCAACTAAAAAGCTTCTGCACAACCAAGAAAACAATCAACAGAGTGAGAAGATAACCTATGGAATAAATGAAAATATTTGAACATCACTTGTGAAACAAAGCTTCTGGGAGATTGAGCTAGCTTTCTGCATCAGACCAAACCAGAACGAAGTCACTTGTGCAAAGTGTTCCATTATCCAACTACACTTTAAAGTGGTCCAATTTTTCTATAAAAGAAGAGATTCTGCTAAACCTGTTTCAGTGTAATAAAGAAGTCCCTTCTCTTTTAACCATATAAGGAAAGTAACATTACCTTGTTTAATGCTGGATGTTTTGTATTACTATTAATATTTTTGAGCTTTGTTCCATAATGTTGTTAAATTTCTTGGAAACAATTTCATTTTTTAGTCTTGCTTTTAAGATTTGTTATGTAAGGACACAATACTGTTTTGTCTAGAGCGAATTATTTCACTCTGAGGCAATACTCGTCTAATAACTCCACTCAATACCTGTGAATTATAGGATTTTCCAAACTGGCTTAGGGAAGCATTCACTAATTCTGACCCTGACCGAGGTGCCACTTCCTTTATTTCTTTCAGATGGTTCCTTCCCTAGACTCAAGAGTTTCCTAGTGTGTATACACCAATCAGTACTTTGCTGAATACTTGAGGAAAACCTTCTTCAGGACTCTGGGGTTCTTTTTCTTTGCAGCTACACCATCTCTGTTTCTTTTTCCTGAGTACTTTAACTGCCTTGGTCTCCATGGGCTCTGAGCTTCCTCTCTTCAATTATGGATTCTTCCAGCCCATGCCCATGTTCCTGTCCTTAGGCCACAGCCTGGAAACTTACTCAAGGCAGTGGTTTGGGGACAATAGTAGGGATTACCTCATTTTTTTTTTTCTGTCTCTTAGGAATCACTGTATTTCATATCTGTTTTTAGATATCACTTGTCTGATATCTGTTTTCTCCTTGTTTCAAGTGACTTGGTAAATCTGATCTCTATATTTTTGCTTTGGCCAGAAATGAAATCTTTGGTCTGTGACCAGTTGTTTGTCTTTGTTTTGTTTTGTTTTTATTTTGAGACGGAGTTTTGCTCTTGTTGCCCTGGCTGGAATGCAGTGGTGCGATCTCAGCTCACCACAACCTTTGCCTCCCAGGCTCAAGTGATTCTCCTGCCTCAGCCTACCAAGTTGCTGGTATTACGGGTTCCAGCCACCACGCCAGCTAATTTTTTTGTATTTCTAGTAGAGATGAGGTTTCACCATATTGGTCAGGCTGGTCTCGAACTCCTGACTTCAGGTGATCCACCCGCCTCGGCCTCCCAGAGTGCTGGGATTACAGGTGTGAGCCACTGCACACAGCCATCTGTGACCAGTTTTTAACAAAATATATTTAACTTATTGAAGGAGGCTTAGAGTCTCCAATGTCAACACTGAATGAATGCTTACTTCTAAATTTTAAGTGAATTTAGGCCAGGCACGGTGCCTCACACCTATAATCCCAGCACTTTGGGAGGCCAACGTGATTTGATCACTTGAAGGAAGAAGTTTGAGAGCAGCCTGGACAACATGGTGAAACCCTGTCTCTACTAAAAATAGAAAAATAAGCTGGGTGTGGTAGGGGTGCCTGTAATCACAACTAATTGGAAGGCTGATGGAGAAGAAATGCTTAAACCCAGAGGGTGGAGGTTTCAGCTAGCCAAGATTGCACCACTGCATTCCAGCATGGGTGACAGAGCAATACTCCATCTAAAAAAAAAAAAAAAAGTGCATAGCCACCCATCAGTATTTTAATAGCCTGACATTTTACAACATGCTAAGTGATGGGTTCGTGTCACAAATCAATATATTCATTTTGAGGTTATATGTTAGTCTCTGAGCAGCAGCTACTCACTTAAATGACACTATGATGGGATAAAGTGAATGAGAAAAGGTTGTAAAAATATCTTGAAAAAATCAAATCACATCATGTAGCCATCTAAGAGAAACTGAAACACAAAAATGCTAATTGTTTCACCAACTGTCATTCTGACTCATTGTTTTTATAAATGTAGACAGGGAGAGTCCTATAATTAAGAACCCTTCTTGGACTTTGACAAGAGTTTTATGTAGTTTTAAAATGTGTATAGAGGCAAATCAACACTATCCAATCATGATGAGAAATAAAAAATAAAACCATACAGATTGCATTGAT
The DNA here is from genome assembly GCF_001698545.2 of Rhinopithecus bieti. Taxonomy (NCBI): domain Eukaryota; kingdom Metazoa; phylum Chordata; class Mammalia; order Primates; family Cercopithecidae; genus Rhinopithecus; species Rhinopithecus bieti. The sequence continues at coordinate 310,682 of NW_016810872.1, read as the reverse complement.
ATAGTCCTCAGGATAAAAAGGACTATTCAATCTAACTTAATGAGCTGTTATATCATTTTTTCTCAAAGCACTAACATTTTAGGAAAATAATAGAGGAAAAATGCAAAGCTTAAGCATTTCTGAAGTGAATACATTGATGCATGCTCAGGAAATGTCATTCAAACTTTAGATAATCGTACCTGTCTGCAATTAGTGGTGGTTTGTGAAGGGAAGTAGCCAGGTGTAAATTAAATTTATCCAATGGGGTGACTCCCAGCTGGTATTTCCTAGTAGGCATTCCATTGTTCTGAAGGTTAGGCAGATATAACTTTATTTATGTTACCAAATTTTTATTTAAAGAAATCTCAGTTCAATAGTTCTATCAATTTTTAAATGAATTTCATGCCATTTTGAACAGCTTGAGTTAGAAGATGGAAATCATTCTAATATAAGGTGCATGATTACTTGTTATGTTAAAAAATGAAAGATGTATTAAATATCACTTTTTAGTTATATTTTAATGATGATCCTACTTTTAAGGAGACTTTAGAAAATGTGGGAAAGTTCATTTAAAAAAATAAGTAATATGTAATTTGATAATAATGTTGATGTCTTTCCTAGGATATATCTACCTATTCACAAGTCATTTAGAAATATAAATGATGGAGGTAAAAGTACAGTTTCACCTCACCCCATTTGTTTTACTCACAAGAAGCAGTGTGAAAACCATTGTTCAGCAAAGAATCAGTAACTTTAAATTAATTTAGAACAAGATAAAAATTTAAAAGCCCTTACTAACAATGAATCTGTATTTGCATATTCCTAATCAATAAACCATGAAAGTCTTTATATTACAGAACTGAAAACAGATAACTTGAGAAGTTAACTAATTGGAAAAATGATGCAAACATTTGATGTAGAAAAGAGATAAAGCAGAAGTTTATTATTATTTTAAATATTCTTTTCTGCAATGAAAATATCTTATTGATAAAAGAGTATTTCATTTATGATCTTGAACAGAGAATATCTACAATGTTGGTACCAAAACATTAATTTCGCTGAACTGAATTAGTATAATACTGTAACAGTTAATTAAATGATTTAAAAGCAAAACAAACAGACGACAAAACAAAACGACCTAAAACTTTTTAATTGAGTGAATAAAGTAAGTTTTATTTATCTTCTGGTTCTGGGGTTGACAGAGATGCATGCTGACCCCAGCAGAACACAGCACCCCTGCAAGCCACAGGAATTGCTTCAGTATATACACCTGAGTGATGTCCAGCCAGTCAAGTTTAATCACTACCCACTTGGAAATTTTTACTTCAGTAACCAGGAAAGGAGTTGAGATCTTTTCTTCTGGGAGTGAAGCTATGAAGATATATGTCTGGAACTGCTGATAGTTGTCATATAATCCTAAGTAAAGGTATCTTCTGACAATGTAAGTTTTCCAAAAAAAAAAAAAAAAAAAAAAAAAAAAAAAAAAAAAAAAAAACAGAACAGAGGGGGACTTTTGATTTGTGACAAGAAATAGACACCAGATTTATCCTTTCATAAGAAACAGCAACAAAAAACTGGACTCCATATGTAAAACAATGATTTGCAAGACACTGGACATTGGGCAGTGAGCAAGAGTATTCCTTAAGAAATGAGAAACAAACAAGGTGTGTCCTAAGACTGTCCTAGGTCTGAAAATATTTTCAGGCTTGGACTCAGGGAGATGAGACAGAATTGGAGCCTGGCAGACTTCTGATTGAAAGAGACCAAGAAGGTTTAAATTTGTAGGAAAGAGTACCAGAGACAGATCTGTACAGACAACACCAGATTTTGGATTTCCTCTTGAGTTTTCAGCAGTATACTGATCAGTGCAAGCACACAAGGCAAGAGTCCAGGACTGTGGAAAGAACCACACAAAACTGTTAGAGGGACGGTTCCCAGTGATCACCACAGGATTGGGAACAGACCTACAAGGCAGTCAAGAAAACCACATAAATCACAGAGCAGTGGATAGAGTAACCAGAGGTGTCTTGATTCAATATAGGGAAATAATTAGCTATAGACTAAATACTACTCTGGCCCTGCCTTAAACATTTTAAAAAGCAAGACCTGAAAGGATCAAACTGTTGCCAAGCAACTTAACTGCATTCCAGAAAAAAAAAAGATCAAGAATATTTATACAAATACAAAAATTCCTAGTACCCAACAAGGTAAAATGCACAATGTTTGATATCCAATGAAAAATTATCAGGCATACAAAGAAGTGGAAAAACAATTCATAATGAGGAGAAATATAACAATATAAACTGACTCAGAAATGACACGTTATGATTAGCAGACAAATATATTGAGCAATTATTTTCACTATATATCTTTAAATGCTTAAGTAGAAATGTGAAAGGTATTGTAAAAGACTCAAAATGAACCTCTAGAGATGAAAACTACAATGTCTGAGATGAAAAATATGCTATATGTGATTAATAGACTGGGATAAAAATACACATGTTAGACACGGATGAATATGAGATATATGCATTTGCACACTCCACAACACAAACTATCCAAAATAAAACTAAAAATGGAAAAAATTAAAAGGCCATAGTGAGCTATAGAATCTGTAAAAAAGTAACTAAAATTTACAAAAAATAACTAGTAAAAAATGAGAAGACTTATCAAGATTGCAGATAAGCAATTGATAGATAAACATCAATTCTCTTTCTATGTACTAGCAATGAACAATCAGAGTTAAATTGGAAAACAATATGGTAGCAAAAAACATGTATTTAGAGATAACCCTAAGAAAAGCTGTGCAGGCCTAAATACTGAAAACTATAGTGCATTGCTGAGAGAAATTAAGGAAGACATAACTAAATATATGCTATCTTAGTGGGTCAGAAGACTCAAAATTGTCAAGATGTCAGTTCTTCACAAACTGGTATATAGATTCAATGAAATCCCAATCAAAATCCCAGTAGTCTGCTTTAAAATTGACATGGTAATTCTAAAATTCATACAGAAATGCACCTAACATAGAAGAAGAAAAACAAGTTTGATAAAAAACAAAGTTATAGAGTTAACACTACATGATTTTAAGACTTACTATAAAGCTATAGCTGTCAAGGTGGTGTGGCATTGGGACAAAGATAGACAACTAGATTTATGGAAGATAATAGAGAAATAGACCCACACATGTGTGGACAATGTATTTTTAATAAGAGTGCAATGGAGACAGAGTAGTCTTTTCAATAAACGGTGTTGAAATAATTAGGCATCTATTTGCAAAAAAAGGAACTTAGATCTGTATCTTATATGATATACAAAAACACCTCAAAATCAATCATATGCATACATTTAAAACATAAATGTGTAAAATCTAGAATAAAATATAGAAAGAACTAATAACTTTAGATTTGGCAAACATTTTGTAAACAGGATGCAAAATCCTGAACTTTTAAAGAAAAGTGAAAATTCAACTGTATCAAAATTAAATTTTTTACTCTTTGAAAGACACCATTATGAACATAAAAGATAAACTGTTTTGTAAATAAGTACTTGGAAAACATACATCCAACAAAGGCCTTGTAACTAAATTATATACAGAAATATTTCAACTCAATAAGAGGAAAAGTCAGCCAATTAAAAAGTTTCCAACAGGGTTAAAAGAACACATCACTAGAGAACATTTATGCAAGGAAAATAAAAACATGAAAATATACTCAAAATCATTAATTATTAGCAAAATGCAAATTAAAATAACAATCAAGTGATATGATATACCTACAAGAATGGATAAAATAAAAAGGTGAATTACGTCAAGTACTGGTGAGGATATGAAGCAATGGGTACTCTCACACACTGCTGGTGAGAATGAAAAATGGTGCAACTATTTCATAAAACAATTGGGAAGTTTCTTAAAAAGTTAAATATATATCTATTATTTAGTCTAGCTATTCCACTCCTAAATATTTATGTGAGAGAATGAAAAATGTGTCTATATTTATTTATATAACCTTATAGTACATACAAAGTACTGGATTATAGACAGATTAATTATTTATTCAGAGACTATCTTCCTGCCATTTCTCCATACTTCAATACTCGATGACACAGTGTGTGGAGGGGCGTTTGCACCATAGGAAAGGAACTCCAAAATTATTAATTACAGAGTTTATATAGAGAAGTTGGCCAATATACCCCTTCTGGGTTGAGAGAGAAAGAAAGAGAAAAGTCAGAGAGAGAGAGTGAGAGAAGAAAGATTTGCTCTGGAGTATATGGAGTGCCAGGAGATCCTCTCTAGGGAGAAGAAGGAAAGTCTCTAGGTCCATTACTCTTGCAAATGGAAGTAAATGATGGCCTTCAGGAGAGATGAGACTATATCTTGTATCTCCTTATAGAATTCTGTCTTTAGAGTTGCTATTCATTCATCTCCTAATCTAAGAGCCAGTATCCTTTGCTCAGAAAGCCTCAACCATTCAGAAAAGCAAAAATATTTATAGAGGATTGTTTCTTGATATTATGCAAACAAAACGTGTCCAAGAATGTTCATAGTAACTTTATTTTCAGTACCCCAAACTGGATACAACACAAATGTCTCAAGTCAATTAATAAACAATTGTGATATATACACACAATTGAATACCATTCAGCAATAAAAGGAAATAAGCTATTGAAATACACAACTACAGGGACAAATCTCAAAAAAAAAAAAAAAAAAAAAAAAAAACTGTGCTGAATTAAAAATGCCAGACCAAAAAAACATACTTGATCGTTTCATTTACATAGATTTCTAGAAAATGCAAGTTAATTTAGAGCAGGGGTTGCCAACCCCCATACCAGCCTATGACCTGTTAGGAACCAAGCCACACAGCAGGAGGTGAGCAAGCAAGCAAAGCTTCATCTGTATTTACAGCTCTTCCTCATCACTTGCATTACCACCTGAGCACTGCCGCCTGTGAGATGAGCAGTGGCATTAGATTCTCATAGGAGAATCTTGAACCCTATTATTATGAAATGTGCATGTGAGGAATCTAGATTGTGCACTCATTATGAGAATCTAATGCCTGATGATCTGAGGTGGAGCTGAGGTGATGATGCTAGCACTGGGGAGTGTCTGCAAGTACAGATTAACATTAACAGACAGGTTTGCACAGAGAACATAAGACATCAATTTCCTGCAGACTCCTATGAAAACCCTATTAGTGAGTGGCAGTGAAAAGCTGCATCTGGTGGCAGCCTTTATAGTGGCAAGCAATGTACTTCAATTGTATAGCTGCATCTGGTGACAGGCTTTAAGTCAGAATCTGACACTTTAGTCTGCACATGGCCCATCCATTATTTTATTTACTACTTCTGTTCATGCCTCTTTCCTGCACTGTGCACTTGACTCAGTCACAGTTTTAGTAAGCCTACAAGCTAACCCTAGCCAAATGAGTAAAAAGCAAATGTCATTGAAGAGCTTCTTTAAAAAGGGGGAAGACCCAAGGATGAGGCAGCTGAAGACTCTAAGACTCCCAACAGAAAGAAAGCTGCATTTAAAAGAAAATACCAAGAGTCCTACCTAATGTACAGGTTCATTGCAACAGGTGATTCACATTCTCCAAACCCAATTTGTATTATATGTGATGACTGGCTATACAGCAAAGCCATAAAACCTTCAAAACTCCTTCATCACATGGAGACCAAGCACCCTGTATTAAAAGACAAGGCTTTGAAGTTTTTCAAAAGAAAAAAAAAATGTATGAACATGAAGAACGGAAGTAATTATTGAAGACCATCACTTCATCAAATGTGTCTGCACTGCGAGCATCATTCTTAGTGGCTAACTGCATTGCTAAAGCTGAGAAGTCCTTTATTATTGGTGAAGAGTTTATCTGACCTGCTGTTAAGGATGTTTGTCGAGAACTTTTAGGAGAGGCTGCAGTTCAAAAGGTGGCACATGTGCCTCTTTTGGCAAGCAGCATAACTAGACAAATTGATGAAATAGGAGAGGATATTGAGGCACAATTGTTACAGAGGATTAATGAGTCACTGTGGTATACAATCCAGGTTGATGAGTCTACCAATGTTGACAACAAAGCAACAATGCTTATTTTTGTGTGATATATTTTTCAGGAGGATGTGCATGAGGATATGTTATGTGCGCTGTTGTTGCCAACCAACACCATGTCTGCAGAACTATTGAAGTCTTTGAATGTTTATGTATCAGGAAAACTGAATTGGTTATTCTGTGTTGGTATATGCATAGACAGAGCAGCTGCCCATGACTGGACGGCTTTCTGGTTGCACTATTCAGGTCAAAGAGGGCACTTCTGAATATGAATCTATGCACTTCTGAGTGTGCACAGATGTGAATCTATGCCACTTCTGAATGTGAATCTATGTGTTATCCATAGAGAAATGCTGACTAGCCAAAAAATGTCACCTGAATTTAACAATGTTTTGCAGGATGTGATTAAAATAATTAACCACACTAAAGTACATGCCCTTAACTCACATCTGTTCCCCCAGTTCTGTAAGGAGATGGATGCAGAGCACACACATCTTGTCTTATACACAGAAGTGAGATGACTTTCTAAAGGTAGCTAGAGTTTTTGAGTTGTGAGAGCTGCTCCAGATATTTCTTTTAGAAAAGCAGTCACCACTGGCAGCACATTCCAGTGACGCAGAATGGGTCACAAAACTTGCTTACTTTTGTAACATATCCAACCTGCTCAGTGAACTTAACATATCACTTCAAGGGAGAATGACAACTATGTTTAAGTCAGCAGATAAAGTGGCTGCATTCAAAGCCAAACTGGAATTACAGGAGCAATGAGTGAACATTGCAATTTTTGATATGTTTCAAACATTAGCAGAGATTTTGAAAGAGACTGAGCCAGGGCCTCCTTTCTTCCACCTGGTGCATGATCACCTATCCCAGCTTTCAAAAGAGATTGAGCATTATTTCCCAACTGTAAAAACTGCCAAACTGGGAAGGAATGGATCCGTTGGGACCCATCTGTGAATAGGCCAGGTGAATCAACTTTGTCTGTGCTAGAAGAGGATCAACTGGTTGAGATCACAAATGACAGTGGCCTTAAAAGTATGTTTGGACAACTTCAAATCTCCGTGTGTTCTGGATTAAAGTCAAAGCAGGATGTCCTGAGATTGCCACAAAAGCACGGTGACATATCCATATCCAACATCCTATGTTTGTGAAGCAGGGTCTTCTACAGTGATGCAACTAAAACAAGATTAAGAAGTACACCAGACATAAGCAACACAGTTTGGGTGTCCCTGTCTCTGATTACCCCCAGATGGGACCATCTAGTTGCAGGAAAACTCAGGCATCCCACTGATTCTACATTATGATTTGTATGATTATTTCATTGTATATTGCAATGTAATAATAGTAGAAATAAAGTGCACATTATATGTAATGTGCTTGAATCATCCCCAAGCCATTCCCCTCGCACCACCCCCCACCGGTCTGTGGAAAAATTGTTTTCCACAAAACCGGTCCCTAGTGCCAAAATGGTTGGGGACCACTGATTCAGAGTGACAAAAAGCAGCTCAATGGGTATCTGGAAACAGTGGATGAGGAGAAAGATTGGGATGGATGGGAGGGAAGGATTATAAAAGGGTGCAGTAAAACTTTTGTGTGTAATGGCTATATTCATTATCTTGATGAAGGTGATGTTTCCATGTGTTTATACATGTGTCAAAACCTGTCAAGTTGTATGATTTAAATATTTGTAATTTATTTTATATCAGTTGTACCATGATAAACCTGTTTAAAATCATAAGAAGCAGCCAGTTCCTCTAGACTTTAATATATATTTATTTGATTTTTATGGTTTAGAGTTACATAAGAAGAGAAAAGGACAAGAATAGATTTTCCTACTGTTAGAAAGATTAAAGGTCACCATCCTCAAGTTCCTTAGACTTACCCTTAACAGGGGGTCTGTAGCTATACTAAAGTGCCCTCACCTGGGGACTAGTGGAGCCCGGGGTAGGAGAATTTCATGGGATTGACTGAGCCATAACTTTTGATAAGACTCTACTGACTTTGTATACTGGGAAGTAGAAAGCAGAAAATTCAAATTCACTTAGAAGTCCATGGTTTATCATTGATTTTGTATAAGTCACTTAAGTATTTGTATTATAAAGTTTTAAAAGTTTTATATTCTATTTTTTAAGTAAAAAGTAAAGAAATTACTATGAATTTATGCAATGGTTTTGGCAACTTTGCATGTAATTTTACCCTTTTATCTTAATATTTAATTCTCAAAACAGTGTTACTAGGTATCATTGTCACCATTTATACATTAAATAGCGATATCCTGCTTTGTGACAGGAACCTCCTCACTGTGCCCATCTCTTTAAACTATGTTTTTATATTTATTTATTTATTTATTTTTGAGACAGAGTTTCACTTTATCTCCTAGGCTGGAGTGCAGTGGCATAATCTATGCTTACTGCAACCTCTGCCTCCCAGGTTCAAGCGATTCTCTTGCCTCAGCCTCCTGAGTAGCTGGGATTACAGGCATGTGCCATGACACCCAGCTAAGTTTTTTGTATTTTTAGTAGAAATGGGGTTTCACCATGTTGGCCAGGCTGGTCTCAAACTCCTGATCTCAAGTGATCCACCCACCTCGGCCTCCCAAAGTGCTGGGATTACAGGAGTGAGTCACCGTGCCTGCTCCCTCCCCCACATCTCTTTAAACTATGAATGCATATTAGCAGCCTTATTACCTCTTTTTTGTTAGGACTACCTTGTTCTATCCTGACGTCTACTCTCCTGCTGCTGCTTCCCACTGGCTAAACCCAACTGCAAGCCAGAGCGTAATAGAACCCTGGTAGCACAGTCCTCAGAGGTCAGGGCCCAAAGCATGAGATGGAGGGACAAACAGGGAATAACAAGTCCGTTTCCCCTGCTCATAGTTGCAATCCTAGACACATCTACAAACTCACTAGTAGAAGCTAATTTCCTTATAACATTGTCCCTTAAACCGATGTTGGCCTTACATTCTTGATTGGAAAGAAATTTCCCTTGCATTGTAACAGCAGGTTTGAATAATGGTTTCATCACTTTGTACTGTATTCTTGGGCATGCTATCCTCTGATTTTTATGTTCTCCCTATGTAAAAAGGGAGTACTGAATCGCCTGATAGATAATAGTGGATTTAATAAAGTTTAGCTTTCTTTTTCCTTCCTCTTAGATTCTTAAATCTGGCACATGGTAAATGTATATGTTTTTCTTTTTCTACTTGCCTTGTTTTCTACTTGTGGTTGTCTGTTTTTAAAGCTTTTTTGATAAACTGTATTAAGTGTTATGTTACCTCATTAACAGGTAAGTTCAGTGCAAGAGAACTAAAATTGTAATGAATATTAGTTTTGTGTCATTATGCTGACCATGTATTAGGACCTTCTGGTTGATTTTGATTTTCCAATTTATGATAAATTAACATATAGGTAGCAATGATTTTTAAGAATATAAAAGAAGGCGTATCCTGTGGTGAGTGAGCAATATGTTAGAACCAAGACTAGATATTCTCAGCTCTTCAAGTGCTCTATTTTGCTCCAGGGCTTTCTGCACATTGATGTAATTCTGTCAGTCCTGCTCCCAAAACACAAGCTCACCATTTTTATTTGTGACTTGCATTTGTCCTTGTTATTTGCAAATTCAGCATTTGTGAATTCATCTACTTGATAAAATTTATTTCTAACCCTCAAATTAATACACTTGTGCTTTCATGGTCTTTTGTAAACGTGCAGAACTGCTAAAAATGTGAGGCATCTGCCTGACCCACACATTCTAGCTGAGGTTAAACAAAGCGAGACTCTGCCTTCTTCTTTCAGTTCTCACACTGTATATAAGTGACCTTTTCCAGGTCGATTGAATGCCCTGTTTTTTGCATTTTGGGGCTTTTGTTTGTGATTTCACTTTTAAAATGGCCCCCAAGTGTAATGCTGAAGTGCTATCTGGTGTTCCAAAGCACAAGTTTACTGTAATATTCTTTATGGAGCCAAATATGGGCATTAGATAAGCTTCATTCAGGTATGCGTATAGTGGGGTTGGTCATCAGTTCAATATTAATCAAGAATACTGTATATCTAGAAAAGGGAATAATAAATTCTTTGATATCTTTGTGAAGCCACTCCATAAAGTACTAAAGTAACATCTATGGTGTGTGATAAAGCTATGGGAAAATGGCTGTATTTGTGGATTCATGAGATGACAACTGATTTTTAAAATGTAGTGAATAGTGTTACTGTGAGGCTGAAAGTCAAAGAAAGTTGTGGTCACGTTACCCAGCATCAGAAAAATGTTAAGCCATTCTTAGCAAATGCCGGCTGACTCACATATTGCAAAAGGCCATATAGTATGAAAAATGTTTAACTTTCAGGTGAAGTGGGTTCTGTTGATCAGGATACTGCAGAATGCTTTTTAAAAATAACTGTTAAGTGCTATACAAGAAAAGAGTTATGTGAAAGAACAAGTTTTCAACGCTGATGAGAATGGCTTGCTGAACATGGGCAGTGGCAAAATAACCTAGATAGTGTTTTGGTTGATGAAAACTGTGACTAGAGGCTTCTGGGAACCTAACGTTGTATTTCCCCTAAGAACAACTGTTCAGAGTTCTAGTTTATAAAACATAACCACCAAGAATAACAAGAATCAACCCTATGTATTTAATTATGGTTTTGTTCTCTACAAAATTGCATTCCTTTGCTACATTGTATCAGTGAGTAATCTTCTTTGTAACTATTAGATATTTATTCGCCTGAACAATGCAATTAATTGCAAGCAACTCTGTATTCTTCTGTGTAGAAAAAATTTAAAATGGACACTTTAGAACTCTCTGTATAAAAAATTAAAATAAGTAGACTATAGATAGTTAAAGATTAAAATACCTGTTTCCTATGGACATATCACAATCCATTTGGAAAATTTTCTAGTGAACACATGAGCCTGTCTTAGAGGGGGCAGGGGTTGTTTCTTAGAAATTTCGTTAGTTTTCGAGGCATAGAACTCTATCATAAATCTCCAGGTCTCGGGGACCCAGAATAATTAACACTGTTGTTTGAGCTGGCATTAGAGTAAGAGTTACATATGCAAGACATGGTAGACATTATTTAGTAGAATTTACAACTAGGTAATTAGATTGGTGTTTTACTATACTTTTATTTAAAGACTTCATAGAGTAAACAGGTGTTATTATTCTTGTAGTAAATTTTTTTTTTTACTTCCTTTTCTTATATTTAACAAGTATTTTCTATTATTTTGGCTCTTTTGCCATAATTAAAGCAATTTACGTTATAGAAAGATACAGCAGTAATTTAACAGGTAAATAAGATCACGTGGTATATTAAGATGCTAACAAATTTTATTTCAGTTTTTCAAACAGTATTAACCATCTGCTAAGTTATAGCTGCAAAACTAGCCATATGTTGAAGTCATTTCTCTTATCCAATGTATACAGTTTTTATTTTAAAAAGCCTTCAGCTGCTATTGTCCAAATATCCTGTAAAATACATTGCAAGATTTTTTTTTTTAACTTAACACAGGCCATTTATGAACCCAACATCATGGGGCGTTTGGTCTTATACAGTATCAATCAAAGAATAATTTCCTCACAGCTAGTTTACACTGAAACAAAAACAATTTTTAAAGCCCACATGCGCTTTAGTATTCTGCCTTTTAGTTTTAATTATTCAAAGCATTTAGTAAACAATTTAGAGAGTTTCTTTCAAATATATAAATGTATGTATGTAAAAGTGAAGCATATTATTTTCATTTTCTAAAAGTTTCTTCTAATTATATATTTGGCAAGTATATGATTTTTCATGTTGAACTTGGTAAAGGCTGTTAAGTTGACTATTTTTACTTTATATGGAAACTTTTATTATTCTATTGCCAAAAGCATAATGTTTGATTTATTGGTTTCTAGTTTTGCAAACTTTCAATGTAATTATTATTTATAACTACTAAGAAAAATAATTTTAAAATTTCATATGAACACATCCATATCAATATCTAAAAGTGTATGCAAACCAAGTGCCTGTCAGTGAGTGAATGGATAAACAAAGCAAGGTATATACATACAATGAAGTGTTCAGCCTTAAAAAGAAAGAGAATTCTGATACATGTTAAAACATGGATGAACCATGTTTTGAGGACATCATGCCAAGTGAAATAAGCCATTCCCTCAAAATCAAATACTATATGATTCCACTTATAGGAAGTATCTAATGTAGTCAAACTCATAAAAACAGGAAGTAGAATGGTAGTTGTCAAGGGCTGAGGGAGGAGGAAATGGGGAGTTTTGTTTGATGTGGTAAAGAGTTTTAGTTTTCAAGATGAAAAAGGTCTGGAGATTGGTTGTAAAACAAAGCGAATACACTTAACACTGGTGAATTGTATACTTAAAAATTGTTAAGATGGTAAATGTATGTTAACATGGTAAAAGATGGTAAACATTTTAAAAATTTTTATTTGAAGGGATTATTGAAATTATCAGTTTACCACTTTAACAGAATATTGTATTGCTTTTAAATAAATGTTAATGTAAAATATTTTTCTAGCATTGAAGTATTAGGAAGAGATAAATATACTTTTCCAATTATGTAAGTTTGCTATATGTGTGTTTGTGTGTGTGGGGAGGGGGTTATTTTCCAGTTCCACAAATATCTGTGACACTTGTTTAAAAGTAAAATCTTTGCTTAGGAAATGTTCATAGTAAAATTTTCACTAATATTTTATTAAATAAAAAGTTCACCGTATGTGATCCTAAAGCCCATTTGTTATTATGTGATCCGTGTATTATCCTCCATGTTGATGCTGGAACTTGGGCAAATTATTCCTTTTAAAGGATTGTTAAGGATTATCAATTACAATGAGTAGCATTTGATAATTGATTAGCCCAATCTTTATAAATCCTTTCTTTTCTCTTCTACCACAATGCATTATCCTGATAGTCTCTGATGTCTCAAAATATACTTTTTATTGTCCCCTCTGCTCTCTGCTCCCTATTTTCTCCAACTCTGCTTTTCCCTACCCAAACAATGCCTCCAGATATATACATTTTGCAATGTTCACTCCTTGGATTTTTCTATTCTTGAAAGAGGCTTTTTTCCCTTAAAATAACTCATTCTCATAATTGTAATTCTTACACTTGGAGAAAGCCTCTTTCTATCAACTCAAGGTTAAAAGATTTCAAAGTGTCAATAAAAGGAAACGAAATTGTATTCTTTTTCATTGATTTATTTAATAAACATTTCTTGAGTACTTAGTATACGTGGCAGAAGCTAAGGATACAAAATCTATGAGAAATTTAAGATTTAGAAAGCAAGAGAGGCAAACAAATCAATGATTTTAGGACAGTGAGAAAATATAGTATTTTAATAATATAATTCCTGGGGAGTATAAAAACATGGAAAAGAGAAACTCAGTATGGGTTGGTAAATGTTCAACAACTAGTTCTTTGGAGGAAAAACAAGCAATTTGAGGCAGGTGTCCATTCCCCTGGTGTAACTACCTCTACTATGGATAATTTGGGGCATCAATATGAAGCCACTGAACATAGAGGTGGGATGAAACCTGCACAATAGATTCTCAGGAGCCTGTTTGAACCAGCTTCAACTAAACTAACTGTAAGTCAGATTAGATGTGTTATAAGGACGGTTTCCTGAAGAAAACAACATTTGAGATGAAACTGATGGATGAGGAGGAGTTATCTGGATAAAGGTGATGAGTGGGGCAGAAAAATTTATTTCTGTTAGCAGAAATAGCACGTGTATGATATGTACTTTTGCAACAAAGTGATATGTTTGTGTGAGCTTAAATGGTTATGCTTAGCTATAGCAAAGTGTTGGCACCAGGGGAGAGTGGCAGGTAAACCCAGAGAGAAGGGTTTTGTGTGACAAGGTGAGTATTGAACTCTGAAAAGGAGCTACATGAGGTAGAGCTTGATATAACAAGCCAAAAGTCCATGATTTATGTTGATGTAGGTTTTATATACTTTTTTGAATATCTTCTATTGGCCAGGTACTGCGTTAAGCACTTGGGATATAAAGATAAATAAAATACATCAATTTGTGCTCTTGAGGAAATTTCAGTTGAGTTGGAAGCTTGTCAGATGGTGGACAGGTCCCTGATAACTTCATTAATTGATCATGTCTTTTGTAGACATTTGCATCTAATTTTCACTCTTTAGTTAACCTCTGTATTTTCTGTTATTTATGCATACACAAGTTTCCACATTATACTTATTTATAGATCTAAATGCTTAACATTGACTACAAGTCTGAGCTCAAGCCTTACATTTTTAAATTCCTACTCTTTCTGATTAGTATTCTGCCACCATCTCAAAATTAACATATCTTAAACAAACTCAGCTTTCACTAAACCAAGTCATTGTGTACTCTTCCCACTTCTATATTCTCAGGCTTAAAAAATAGATCAAAATGGCTGACTAGAGGCACCCAGCACTTACCTACTCCACAAAAAAAGATCAGAACACCAACTGGATAACCACACATTAAATGGACTGTCTAAGGGAGAGCGCCAGGATGAAACAAGGGAGTGACAAAAACCCCCATGAGGCATAAAAACTCAGGATGGCAGTATATAGAGAGAAATAAAGAAGTCAGCCAGGATTGACTTGGAGTCAAGAGGGAGTCTCTGTTGAAGAGAAAGAATATGTGAGAGATACCCAGAAGTCAACACTTCTACCACAGATAGCTGCAATCTTAGCTACAGGAGATCCTCAGAGCACTTACAGTCCTGAGCCCAGCATAGGGCATTGCCTGGAGTCCATGTGACTGTATTATTTCAGGGAGGAAATTCATGCTGAATCATCCCCACTCCAGGGCCCAGGGCAACAGAACCCAGGCTGCTTCAGCATGGCACCATATTGAGAGTGGAGCCACCACCAGAGTAAATCCTGCCTAGAGGTTGAATAGCCCCTGTATTTCCACATCACTAGGATCCCGCTGACATCTTGCCACACCCAGCCAATGGTCTACAGCATCACAACACCAGCCAGACGTAACAGTGCGGCTGTGACCCTTGGCACATGAGTCCACACATCACCCTATACTCCTGGGAACAAACAGTCCAGCATAGCATGGAAAATTCCTCCAGGAAAGAGGGAGCCAACATGCAAATACTGCAAAGCCTGACAGCTGCCTAACTGGGGCCCACTACAACCCCCAGTGTGGACCCCACCATCTCCAGTGAAAGGGTCACCCCACACTCACATGCACTGCCTAGGGGCTTGAAGCCTGTCCAGCTTGGGTCTACTGTTGTCCCCAACCCTCCACAAGTAACAGCATCCTGGGCCACTGAGGCACCTGTAGACACTGCTGACATTGATTAAAGAAGAAAAAATCATGAAGATTACATTACTGTGCCCACTCAGAACAAAGCCAAAGGATCCTGTCCAAATGAAGCTATAGCACACATCTACAGGAAAAAGTCCTTTTGAAAGGTAGTACACTAAATTGCAAGAAGCAACTGTCCCACCAGATATACAGATATTAACATAAAAACAAGAAACAAAAAGGCAAGGCAACACATTATCTGGAATGGAACACAATAATTCTCCAGTAACATATCCCCCAAAAAGGAAATTTATGAAATGCGTGAAAATGAATTCAGAATAATAATATTATGGAAATTTGGTAAGATACAACAGAATATAGGTAAATAATTCAGTGAAATCAGAAACACAATTCATGATCTGAATAAGAAATGTAACAAATAAATAGATATCATAAAAAAGAACCAAAGAGAAATCTTGGAACTGGAGTATTCAATGAGTAAATAAAAAATGCAACTGAGAGCTTCAGCAATAGATTAGATTAAAAAGAAGAAAAAAATTTAAACTTCAAGAAAGATCTTTTGAAATAACCAAGTCAGGCCAAAAAAATAATTAAAGAAGAAATCCTATGTGACCTATTAGGCACCGTTAAGCAAATATTTACAATATGGAAGTTTCAGAACAGGAGGAAGGAAAATGTATAGAAAACCTATTTAATGAAATAATAGCTGAAAGCTTCCAAAGTCTTGTGAGAAATATGGACATTCAGATACAGGAAGCTCAAAACTCCCCATATAGGTTCAATCCAAAAAGGTTTTCTCTGAGGCACATTATAATCAAACTGTCAGAAGTCAAAGGCAAAGAATTCTAAAAAGAGCAAGGGAAAAGTGTTAAATCATATATATGAGAATCCCCATCAGACTAACAGCATATTTCTCAAGAGAAACTCACAGGCCAGGAGAGAATACGATGATATTTTTAAAGTGCTAAAAGAAAAAAACCTTTTACCAAATACTACTATACCTGGAAAAGCTATCCTTTAAAATGAAGCAGAAATAAAATCTCTCAGACAAGCAAAACTTGAAGAATTCATCACTACTAGATCAGCAAATATGAAATGTGTAAGGGAGTCCTACATCTGCAAGCTATCATGTCTATCTTTTTAAAAAACAACTGTTTATTTTATCCATTTTTTGTATTTATGTGTCCATTTTATTTAGTTATATTTGTATCTATTTTATTTAGTTATGTTTGTATCTATTTCGTTTAGATGATAACTACCATCATAAAAACATGCAAAAGTATAAAGCTCACTAGTAAAGCAGACACACAATTGAGAAAGAGAAAGGACTCAAATATTATCCCTACAGAAAAACCACCATGCCACAATGATAATGAGAAAAAAGGAATAAAAGATATTCAAAATAACCAGACAATAATTAACAAATTGACAGGGAAAACCCTCATCTATCAATAATAACCTTGAATGTAAATAGACTAAATTCTCCACTTAAGAGATATAGACTTGCTGATGGACTTAAAAGAAGACCAAATGATATGCTGAAACTCCTTTTCATTATTCATGAAACTCACTTCAGCTATAAAGATCCCCTATCAGAAAAACAGACTTTAAATAAAAAAATATATAAAGAGACAAAGATCAATATACAGTGATGAAGGGATCAATTCAGCAAGAGAACATAACAATTACAAATATATATGCCCTCAACACTGGAGCACCCAGACATATGAAGCAAATGTTATTAGAATTAGAGAGATAGACACAAATACAATAATATTTGGGGATTTCACTACCCAATCTCAGTGTTGAACAAATGATCTAGATAGAAGATCAACAGAGAAGCCTAAGACTTGTGGAAATGGCACCACAGACAAAAATAGAACTAACAGATATCTACAGAACATTTCATTCAACAGCTTCAGAATACATATTCTTCTCATCATCACATAGAACATTCTCCAGGATTGACCATGTTAGGCCACTGAACAAGGCTCAACAAATTTTGAAAAATTGAAATAATATTAAGTATTTTTTTTTTTTTAAATCACAGTGAAATAAAACTAAAAATTAATGACAAGGGGAACTTTGGAAACAGTACAAATCAGGGAAATTAAATGCCATGCTCTTGAATGACCAACGAGTCAATGAAAAATTCAAGAAGGAAGTTTAAAATGTTTTTGAAATAAATGAAAATTGAAACACAACATACCTTTGGGATACAACAAAACCAGTAAAAAAGAAGGAAGTTTGCAACAATAAACACTAACATTCAAAAACTAGACAAATTCAAATAAGAGACCTGGTGATGCACCTCAAGGAATTAGGAAAGTAGAAACCATAAATTAGTAAAAGAAAATAAATAATAAAGGTGAGAGCAGAACTAAATAAAATAGAGAGAAAATATTACAAAAGAGCAGTGAAACAAAAAAATGTGGTTTTTTTGAAAAGATAAACAAATTTGACAAACCATTAGCTAGACTAAAAAAAAAAAAAAAAAAATAGCAGGCACAACTAAATAAAATGAGAAATAAAAAAAGAGATTTTCCAACTGATACCACAGAAATACTAAGAATTAGTAGAGACTACTTTGAACAACTACATGTCAACAAGTTGGAAAACCCAGAGGAAATGGATCAATTTCTGGACACATACAACCTACTAGGATGGAGCTAGAATGAAATGGAAAACGTGAAGAGGACAATAATGAGTAACAAGATATAATCAGTAACAAAACTTTCTAATGAAGAAAAGCTCAAGACTGGATGGCTTTACTGCTGAATTCCACCAAACCATCCAAAACTAACACCAATGCTTCTCAAATTTTGTTTTTATTTTTTTATTTTATTTATTTTATTTTTTTATTTTTTGGTGGCAGGGGTATAGGGTCTCACTCTGTCTCCCAAGCTGGAGTGCAAAGGCATGATCTTGGCTCACTGTAACCTCTGCCTTGCGGGTTCATGTGATTTTCCTGCTTCAGCCTCTTGAGTAGCTGGAATTACAGGTGTGCACCACTATACTTGGCTAATTTTTTTATTTTATGTAGAGATGGGGTTTCACCATGTTGGTCAGGCTGGTCTCTAACTCCTGACCTTGTGATCCACCCTCCTTGGCCTCCCAAAGTGTTGGGATTACAGGTGTGAGCCATGGCACCTGGCCGTCAAACTATTTTTAAAAACTGAAGAACTATATATTCTTCCTAACTGTTCTATGAGCATTGCCCTGATACCAAAACCAGACATGGACATGACAACAAAACTACTGGCTAATATCCATGATGAACAAAAATGCAAAAATCCTCAATAAAATATTACCCAGCTGAATTTAACAACACATCAATAAGATAATATACCATGATCAAGTGGGATTTATCCCACAGATATAAGTATGGTTGAACATATGAAAAATCAATAAATCTGATACATCACATCAACAGAATGAAGTATATAAACCATATAATCATCTCAATATATGGAGAAAAAGCATTTGATAAAATTTAACATCTTTTTAAAATAAAAACTCACAACAAATTAGATATGGAAAGAACATACCTCAACACAGTAAAGACCTTGTATGAGCTAATATTATGCTAAATGGTCAAAAACTGAAAGCTCTTTTTCTAAAATCAAAGAACAGGGCAAGACAAAGATGCCTACTTTTATCACTCATATTCAACATAGTATTGGACATTCTAGCCAGAAAAATTAGGCAAAAGGATGAAATAAAGGGCATTCAAATAGGAAAAGAGAAAGTCAATTTTTTTCTTTGCAGACATGATTTTATATATAGAGAAAGCTAATAGCTCCACCAAAACCTATTAGAACTAATAAACAAATTTAGTAATTTCAGGGTACAAAATCGACATACAAAAATCAGTAATGTTTCCATACACAATAATAAAATAACTAAAAAAGAAATTAATAAGGTAATCCCATTTATAATAGTTATAAAAATAAAATGTCCAGGAATAAATTTATCCAAGAAAGTAAAAGATCTATCTTTACAATGAAAACTATAAAAGAGTGATGAAAGAAACTGAAGAGTGCATGAAAAATACAGACATTCCATTCTCATGGATTGGAAGAATCAATATTATTAAAATGACCGTAATACCAAAAGCAATTTAAAAATTCAATGCAATCCAAATTGAAATATTAATTAAATTATTCACAGAAATAAAAAATTCTTAAATTTGTATGAAACCACAAAAGAATTCAAATAACCAAAACAATACTGAGCACATAGAACAAACTGGAGGCAACACATTGCCTGACTTCAAGATATAATACAAAGCTATAGTAACCAAAACAGGATGGTATTGGTATAAAAATGGACACATAGACCAATGGAACAGAGTAGAGTACCCAGCAATAAATTCACATATTTACAGCTAACTGATTTTCAACAAAGGAACTTAAGGAGAAAGGACAGCCTCTTGAATAAGTGGTGCTGGAAAAACTACATATTCAGAATAAAACCAGAACCCTGTTTCCAACCAAATACAAAAATCAATGCAAAATGAATTTAATAGTTAAATTTAAGGTCTAAAAATATGAACTACTCGATGAAAACATAAAGAAAATACTTCAGGGCATTAGTCAGTGCAAAGATTATATGGGTAGGATTTCAAAAGCATGAGCAAGTAAAGCAAAAATAGACAAAAGTTTCTGCATAGCCATAAAAACAATCAACAGAGTAAAAAGACAACATATAAAGTGGGAGAAAATATTTGCAGACTATTCATTTTGCAAAAGACTAATATCCACAATATATAAAACATTCAATAGCAAAAATAATAATAATCTGATTTTAAAATGAGTAAAGCATCTGAATAGATATTTCTCAAGAGACATACAAATGGCTAACATGTATATAAAAAAGGTTCAACATCACTAATCATCAGAGAAATGCAAATCAAAACCAAAATGAAATATTATCTCACTCCAGTTAGAATGACTGTTAGACAAATGATAATAATATTTTTTTATATTCTGGTGATGTTTCTCAAAACACTAAATATAGAACTACCATATGATCCAGCAATCCCACTAATAGGTATTTATCCAAAAGAAAGAAAATCAGTATATTGAAAAAATATCTTCACCCCCACCCCATGTTTATTGCAGCACTATTCACAATAGTCAAGATAGGTAATCCACCTAAGTGTCCATCAACAGATGAATGGATAAAGAAATGTAGTATGTATACACAAGGAATACTATTTAGCCACAAAACAGAATGAAATCTTATCATTTATGGCAGTATGGATGATCCTGTAGAAGATTATGCTAGGTAAAATAAGTCAAGCACAGAAAGATAAACACCACGTGTTCTGACTCATATAAGGAAGCTAAATAAGTTGATTTCATAAAAGTGGAGTGTAGAATAATGGTTACTAGAGGTTGGGAATGGTAGTGAGGAGGACAGGGTGGAGAGAGGTCAGTCAATGGATACAAAATTACAGCTAGATAGGAAGAATAAGTTCTAGAGCTTTATAGCACTATAGGGTGACTGTAGTTAACAATAATTTATTTATATTTTAAAGTTACTATTATAGAAAAGTGGAAGTGGAATGTTCCTAACAAAAAGAAATGGTAAATGTTTGGGGTCAATTTATGTGTATGTGTGTATATATATATGCATATGAGTGTGTGTGTGTATCATTTTTTACTAGAGAGGGAGTCTAAAAGTCACTTTTAGTCAAAGTCTAAAAGTAATTTATGAATTATAGGAAGGAATAGTTAGGTAGACAAATAATACTTTGAAATATTGTTTTCAATTTTCTCTACATATATTTTAACATTAGATGTGCATTTTATTGATTAATATTTGGGAGAATTTAAATAAATACAATTTATTTGTTATACACTCGTTCTCCTGCCTTCTGACTACTCCAATCCCCTGCAGAGCTAAGTAAAAACACTGACCCTGCTCATTATCAAGTAATCTGCTTCAAAGCTTGAGATTTGCTAAGCTGCTGTAATGTGTTACAACATACAGCCTTGCTTTAACGGAGGTTTCATCAACTTTTAGTAGGCTTCCTGTTCATGTTTGGCTAATCCCATAAGAGTTGAAAGATCTCAGAATTTTTACTCTCCGTGCGGAAATAGAAGCTGGAAAAGACCTGTTTGGTGGCCTGGACCTCGGCCAAAAAAAAGATTACCTTCTCAGCAGCTTTGTGTGTAATTTTCTGTTTGATTTTTGAAATTTTACATTACTGAACTTGAACCACTTGCTTTAGGAGACCATTTCAGAGAACAAATAACTGCTTGGGATTATCCTAGTTCTGTATTTTAATTATAACAGAAAGTGTCCTAAGTACTAAAGGTTAGATAAATCCTGATAAACGGCAGTGGTTCAGATTATCTTTGCCAAGAACGTGTTACTGATCTGTTTACTGTTAAAAATTTCCATTTCAAAACTAATGAACTTTTTTTCTCTATGTGAAAGGAATACACATGTATTTACAATAAAAGCTTCTTAACTTGATAAAATGAGGCTTGAGAGTCTCCCTTCAGCTGCCCACAACTGGTGGCAAAATGTATACTTGAGCACAAAGCAGACCATGATAATGTTGATTTTGTTGTAGTAGAGAAAATAAAAGAAGCCTAATATTGAAATCTACATTGGATTTCCTCTGTATTGACAACTAAACTTTGATCTTTTCCTCTTGGGATTGGTTTGCTATGGAAAGCAAACATTGTAGAGCCACTTTGGTTTGTATTTTATTTATTGCTATTGATCACTATTTTCTTTTTTTGATTACCATTTTTCCGACATCTCCTGCTTCTAGTCACTTCTAGTTATGTGAACAAAATGGTATGTTGCAGGTCTGTGAGCAAAACTTGAAAGCTCTTATCTTTCTGTAAGTGTGATCTCAATGTGTCACTTTTCCTTGTGCTTTATAAGCTTTATATTTTTGTCTTTACTTTTCTTTGTCTTGTTTTCTCCTTGACTTTCAGCAGTCTAGTTTCAGGTCCATTAAAATCATGTCCTTATTACCAATTTTAAGTGTATGATCTCGTATGATCTCATTACTTATCCTTTCAGATTGCATTATTTCCTTTCTTTCTTTTTTTTTTTTTTTTTTTTTTTTTTTT
>NW_016810872.1:281730-288034 GCF_001698545.2 Rhinopithecus bieti | reverse complement strand
TTTTTTTTTTTTTTTTAGAGACGGAGTCTGGCTCTGTCACCCGGGCTGGAGTGCAGTGGCCGGATCTTAGCTCACTGCAAGCTCCGCCTCCTGGGTTCACGCCATTCTCCTGCCTCAGCCTCCCGAGTAACTGGGACTACAGGCGGCCACCACCTCCCCGGCTAGTTTTTTGTATTTTTTAGTAGAGACGGGGTTTCACCATGTTAGCCAGGATGGTCTTGATCTCCTGATCTCGTGATCCGCCCATCTCGGCCTCCCAAAGTGCTGGGATTACAGGCTTGAGCCACCGCGCCCGGCCTATTTCCTTTCTTTCCTCCTTGAAATCACACTTCAGATTCCAGGAGTATGTATAGTCATCCTATTCCCCATTCTTAATCTTTGTAAGTCTCAATTATCATTAATTTTTAAGAGTTTGTTTTCTTAAGACTGGTGCCAATTGCTCTATATTTTCCTATTTTTAATTGAGAAAATTTTGTCAGGAGATAGCATGTAATTATAAAGGCTATGTCTTAGAGATAGCCTACTATGTCCAGCTCCACACGGAAATATTTTAGTGAGATCAGCTTTACATCTATACTTGCCTAGAAAGGTATCTTTTTCCTTGTTAGTGCTTGTATTGGCATTGTGGATGTTTGCCTCTGTGACAATCATTTTTTATGCTCATATAGCTGAACAACCTTATTTTGAATAAAACATTCTTTGCTCAGTTATATCTGTAATATTAATTTGGTTATGATCAATTTTTACTGGCCAAAGAAAATGCCTTTATATCTACTGTGTTTACTTTCTTGGTTTAATTATTGGAAGAAAATTGTAACCATCCTTGTTTTTCTTATGTGCTTCTAGGACTTTGGTAATCATCCATTTGATTACATATAAACATATGCTTTTAAATTCATGTCATGCTATATCGAGACTAAAAATAATATGACAAAACAATATATGTGCTTCCAATTTCTCTCCTAGCTACTTCTAAGCACTTGGAAAATGTCCTTTCCTATTTCATTTTGACATCTTTTTTTTTTTCCCAGCTGCATAGGTATTCTCTGTACATTGGAGAAACCAGTCAATATACTTTAGGAAAACTTTAAGTTGAAATCAAAGTCTGAAATCACATCATTTGTAGTGAATTATGAAATATATTTTTGGAAACAAGACATAGACACTGTGCTAGTTGAAGAGATGAGCATATTATCATATTTGTCTCTAGTCATTCAAAGTATCATGAGAGTGGCAGATATGGAAATGTGTTATTTTAATACAGAGGAATGTATTGGAGGTGGATAGATCGGGACCATTGCTGTGTCTAGGGAGTGTAAGGGCTTTCAAAAAGTAATATTTGAGTTTTGTGAAGAGTGAATCGGATTCTCCTGGTAAACCAGAGGAGCACACTGCTCATTGTATTTAGAGAAGCTGAGTTTGACTGTGGACTGCAAAGCAAGAGTTGAGTGGGGGTGAAGTTGGAAAAATAAGCTATATGTCATTCCAAAGGACCTTCACTATCCTGATTGGGAATCTTAACTTCTTCCAGTAGGTAAATGAAAACCATGAAGCCTTTTAAGC
This sequence comes from Rhinopithecus bieti, assembly GCF_001698545.2. Classification (NCBI taxonomy): domain Eukaryota; kingdom Metazoa; phylum Chordata; class Mammalia; order Primates; family Cercopithecidae; genus Rhinopithecus; species Rhinopithecus bieti. The sequence continues at coordinate 286,471 of NW_016810872.1, read as the reverse complement.
AAAGGAGAAATATAACTTACTGTTACATATGTGTTTGACTTTGGGAATAGTTATCTCGACACTGAAGAGGATGGCTGGAAGAAGAGTCAATCTGGTAGCAGGAAGGCCAGTTATAAGAGTGTTGGGTGGATTAGGTCAGTGATGAGTGTTTAAGTTATAATGGTGATGAAGAAAAGGCATTGGATTTAAGGTATATTTCTAAAGAAAACTGTATGAGACTCAGTGACTAATTTGCTATAAAGAAAAAGAAAGATGAAACAATTATGAATTCCATAGCTTTGCAAACTAGTAAGTGGAGATGTCTTTAACAAGATGGAAGGAAACTGTGAGTTGGACACAGTGAAAGTCTATCTGTTCCTTTCACTAAGAGGGAAACAGTAGACAAGTTAGGTTTAATCATTGTTTTTCATTATGACCACATTGTGCCATTCAGGAGGCAATTGCAAATGTAGGGTTAGAACTTAGGAGAAAGATAAAAGCTGGAGACATGAATTTGAGAGAGATCATAGCCCACTGAAGCTGACTCCAACCAGAGAAAGAGAGCCTGTCGGTAAAGAGAAGTTAAGAGGTTCAGGTACAGTAAGAATACTGTTCTTGCTATGACAAAAGGGGTTTTGTTTGAGAATGAATTGAGAGATTTAAAGACATTCCATGGATATTAGGGAATATTTATGAAACCAGACATTTTAGAAATTTCAGGACATGTCCTGCTGTATGGTTGAGACCAATCAGTAAAGGGATCTCCACCCCCATCCCCTGTGACTTCTCGACCTTGGTTTTGCATTGCTCAGCAAAGTAGTGTAGTTATTTCATTTGTGAAAATTGTTGTGATAGTTATTAATCCATCACACCCTCTGGCCCCTGACACTCATTTACTTTTACTATTTCTAAATTATACCACTTAGTTTTTGAATTTTAAGCCTTGTGTTTCTTAATTTCTTTAGTCTAATAATAAACTTTCTTTTTCATCAACTTCTTCTAACTCCTCTGCTCTTTCTCTTTTGACACCACTTTGAAAATGATCCTCACCCTTTATAGTTTTCACATGTCCATCTGTTGCTCTTTGCAGCAGATTCCTTTCCTGGCTTCAGAGTACTCTTTCAACATCCTTCTGTATATCTTTATATATCCTTTGTCCTTTCCCGTGACTCCATCTGAACAGCCATTCTCTATTTGTTTGCTTCATCTGTTAAAGTCTTGCCTAAACTGTATCCCACTATCCCCTATTGTTAGAATAACTTACTATTTCTCAACCGCCTTTTAATTTAAACATCCTTTTTAAAAAGTTATTCTGTAATTTGTCTCACAGCACACCTTCATTTACTCGAGGTACTGCTTCTGAGAAAGGAACTATCACATTTGAACATTTTACAAGCATAGGGTGGACATTTCTTGAAGGAAGGGATTATTTTTTAATAGTTATATGTCCTTCTTGTATTTTGGATTTTTAAAATCTTTTAATCTATAATGAATAGAATTTTAACTGAGAAAGATTTAAAACTGATGTTTCTATAATTCTATTAGTTCAGGGACTCTGCCATAAATGTATGCATATGCATTTTTCTTATGGAGATGATTTGTAATTCAGGGTGTCCAAGATGACAATAAGCATGCCTATGTAAGGATTTAAAGATCAAGATCTTACCTTCAACTTATACAAGGAATAAATATGGTTAGATTTTTATATGAACTTGAAATAATCCATGTATAATTAATATCATTACTTTTCTTCCTTAACCTGTCTGGTTTGTGTTAATATTACATTTTATTAACTTACTTATCGTATTCAACAAGACCCAGTGCTTATAGACTATCTTTTTATAATGTTAGCTGTTTTGTAAAGATTTTGAATGTAGCTCTACTTAAAGTTGTTCTTTGGGAAAACTTTTTTTTTTTATTTCCAGAAAACAAAATCTGAAACAGGGAAACAGGAGCTTCTGGCAGTGTAGAAGTAAAGCATGTAATTTTCTAGCCATTCAGCTGCTACCTATCCTGCCACCAGCGATTCAGTCTAATTATACTCACTGATCTGAGCGAGCCATAGAGAGAGACATGATGTATGTGAAAGGGGAGGTTCTTTGCAGAGTTAAAGCAATCTTTCTTTAAAAGCTAGCTCTGTCTTTGCCTTGATGCATGCTTTAACTGCTCCTTTCTGCCCACGATGCAAACCCAGATTGCAGTCTGGGTTTCTGTCACCAGTAGGTGACAGAGTGGAAGCTGAAGGAACTAACATTAATCATAAGGAAGTCTAATTTTTCTATCCTTCAGTTCCAACAAGTGACAGGGTGATGTTTACTTTTCTCTTCAAGAATTCTAATATGCTGGGTGATTTTTAGGCTTCACTTTTTTTTTTTGAAGTATCCCAGTGTTATACCGACAAATGATCCTATAATCTGCAAGATCCCAGGATTTGGATCATATATGTACATCTGGTTAATTTTTTTTCCAGTGTAGGAACACTGGACCCAGTGTCCACTTGACTCAGGTGGTATGGGGTTAGTGTTCTTGTTATTGACCCTAGGAAATTAGGTAGTGATTCTGTATTTCTGAATAAGTGTCAAAGGCTCCCATGGTAATCAAATTTTCTGACATTGATATAGATACTACGTGTTCATTTTTGTGGATTTTGACTGTTTTCTCACTCCTTATTTTAGTTTGTATAAATACAATATTGAGAAAGTGATGTTACATGTATTTAGATAAAATGAACGTTTTCTGGGTAATTGGTTATGATTTTGGGGCAGTTACAATAGCTTAGTTGAAGTTGCTTTTTAGAATAGAAATAAATTTGAACTGTAGAAATGCTTCTTGTGCTCCAGGACTCAAGTAGTCCCTTTGCAAGAGAAACCATAACATAACTAAGTTCATATCTTAATTGTATTTTCAAGTGTCTTTTAGCACAAATGATGGTGTCATTACTTTATAAAACAATGCTTAATTTATTATTCTTTGAATTTACTTTGAAAACTTTCTTCTTATTAGAAATCATTTGATTTACTTGCTGAATACAGAAAATCTTCCTGTAACCTCCAAATTTAGGACCCAGATTGTTCGAGTCTAGAGACTTGAGTCAAAACTCACCACTGCTCCCTGCTTTTTGCCTCTTTTCATTATGCCAGCTTGAGCAAATCATCTCTCTTCCTTCAAAGTGTTTCTGATCTCCCCATGACATACCATTTCCTACATTACTTTTATTATATAAATAAACTCTTTAGACTTTTCCTAAACTAAAAGGAGTTATGGTAGGCAGTGTTAGAGGTGTATTAATTCCCCAATGCTGTGTAACAAATGACCACAAACAGTGGCTTTGAAACAACATGCATTTATTGGCTCACAGTTCTGTTGGTCAGAAGTTCTACACAGCATGGCTACTTTTTAGGTCAGCTTCTCTCAGACTTGAAGTCCAGATATCAGGTAAAATGAATTCATATCTCCAGACTTTGTTGAGAAAAGGGTGGGAGGAAGAAAATCCCCCAGCTGTTTGGAGCTCACTTTTATTGGTATTCAATTCCTTAAGGTTGTAGACCTGAGGTCCCTATTTCCTTGCTTGCTGTCAGCTAAGGGATATTCAAAACTCCTAGAGATTGCCAAATTCCTTGTCATGCAGCCTCTTCCTTCTTTAAGGATTAAGCGGGGGAGGGGGTGGAGCAAGATGGCTGAATAGGAACAGCTCCAGTCTCCAGCTCCCAGTGGGAGCAACACAGAAGACAGGTGATTTCTGCATTGTCAACTGAGGTACTGGGTTCATCTCACTGGGGAGTGCCAGAGAGTCGGTGCTGGTCAGCTGTTGCAGCCAGACCAGCGAGAGCTGAAGCAGGACGAGGCATTGCCTCGCCTGGGAAGCACAAGGGGGAAGGGAATCGGTTTTCCTAGCCAGGGGAACTGAGACACATAACACCTGGAAAATCCGGTAACTCCCACCCCAATACTGTGCTTTAAGCAAACGGGCACACCAGGAGATTATATCCCACACCTGGCCGGGAGGGTCCCATGCCCACGGAGCCTTCCTCATTGCTAGCACAGCAGTCTGCGATCTAACTGCAAGGCAGCAGTGAGGCTGGGGAGGGGCGCCTGCCATTGCTGAGGCTTAAGTAGGTAAACAAAGCCCTGGGAAGATCGAACTGGATGGAGCTCACAGCAGCTCAAGGAGGCCTGCCAGTCCCTGTAGACTCCACCTCTGGGGACAGGGCACAGCTAAACAACAACAACAACAACAAAAGCAGCAGAAACCTCTGCAGATGCAAGTGACACTGTCTGACAGCTTTGAAGAGAGCAGTGGATCTCCCAACACGGAGGTTGAGATCAGAGAACGGAAAGACTGCCTGCTCAAGTGGGTCCCTGACCCCTGAGTAGGCTAACTGGGAGACATCCTCCACTGGGGGCAGACCGACACCCCACACCTCACATGGTGGAGTACACCCCGAGCGGAAGCTTCCAAAGCAAGAATCAGACAGGTACACTCACTGTTCAGCAGTATTCTACCTTCTGCAGCCTCTGCTGCTGACACCCAGGCAAACAGGGTCTGGAGTGGACCTCAAGCAATCTCCAACAGACCTACAGCTGAGGGTCCTGACTGTTAGAAGGAAAACTAACAAACAGGAAGGACACCCACACCAAAACCCCATCAGTACGTCACCATCCTCAAAGACCAGAGGCAGATAAAACCACAAAGATAGGGAAAAAGCAGGGCAGAAAAGCTGGAAATTCAAAAAATAAGAGCACATCTCCCCCTCCAAAGGAA
>NW_016810872.1:273649-278745 GCF_001698545.2 Rhinopithecus bieti | reverse complement strand
CCTTCCTTCAGCCAACAGACACATGAAAAAATGCTCATCATCACTGGCCATCACAGAAATGCAAATCAAAACCACAATGAGATACCATCTCACACCAGTTAGAATGGCAATCATTCAAAAGTCAGGAAACAACAGGTGCTGGAGAGGATGTGGAGAAATAGGAACACTTTTACACTGTTGGTGGGATTGTAAACTAGTTCAACCATTATGGAAACCAGTGTGGCGATTCCTCAAGGATCCAGAACTAGAAGTCCCATATGACCCCGCCATCCCATTACTGGGTATATACCCAAAGGATTATAAATCATGCTGCTATGAAGACACATGCACACGTCTGTTAATTGTGGCACTATTCACAATAGCAAAGACTTGGAATCAACCCAAATGTCCATCAGTGACAGACTGGATTAAGAAAATGTAGCACATATACACCATGGAATGCTATGCAGCCATAAAAAAGGATGAGCACATGTCCTTTGTAGGGACATGGATGCAGCTGGAAACCATCATTCTCAGCAAACTATCGCAAGAACAGAAAACCAAACACCGCACGTTCTCACTCATAGGTGGGAACTGAACAATGAGATCACTTGGACTCGGGAAGGGGAACATCACACACCAGGGCCTATCATGGGGAGAGGGGAGGGGGGAGAGATTGCATTGGGAGTTATACTTGATGTAAATGACGAGTTGATGGGTGCTGACGATTTGATGGGTGCACCACACCAACATGGCACAAGTATATATATGTAACAAACCTGCATGTTATGCACATGTACCCTAGAACTTACAGTATAATAAAAAAAAGAAAAAAAAAAGGATTAAGGGTGCCTTGTAATCACCTTGGCTTCTCTGCCGCTGACATCTAGATTAATATTTAAAGGGCTCTGTGATTAGGTTAGACTCCCCCAGATAATCTCCCTATGCTAAACTCCAATGATTCTGGTCCTTAATTATATCTGAAAAAAATCCCTTCATAACAGTACTTATATTAGAGTTTGAGTGTGTAAGTTGGAGAAGGTATATGTAATATAAGTGGCAGAAGGTATATTTAAACCAGAAGCTGTCAGAATTCTGCCTATCACAGATGACTTGCCCATTAGCCACTCCTAATCCATTTCTTCTGTGACACACCAAGTATAGAAATTGAAAGCTGCATATCCTGTTTTCCAGCCTCCCTTCCAGGTAGGATGACTGGTTGACCCAGTTTTGACCAATAATGCATTAAGAAGAAACTGACTAGGAGTCAACTGAGAAACTTGCTTTCCTGATAAAATGAACAGATACCCCTGGAGATTTTCTTCCTCCCTTCTTACTGTATGGAATTTGGGTTTGATACAGGAGCTGTGTTGGTCATCTGGTGACCATGAAGTGATACACATGTATACAATGCCATCTTGGTAGCAGCTGTACATATTTCTCATGGGGCAATTGGTGATGTTCTTGTTTGATAAAACAATGCTGTGGGAAAGAAGCTAGGAAGAGAGCCCTCACTATAATCTGAGCATGCTTCACCTTGATCTTGGACTTCCAGCCTCCAAAACTATAGGAAAATAAATTTATATTGCTTATGCTACCTAGCCTATGGTATTTTGTTATAGAAGCATGACCTCACTAAGACACTGTATTAAAAAGGGATATATAGCATAACAGCACTGAAATATTGATGTTAAAATAGAATTCTGCAATGAGATATTTTCCTTGCAGATACTAGAATCTTGATTGAAATATTCTGATAGTATCCATTCACAGCAGACGTACTAACATTTAGAAATGTATTGTAACTTTGGATTCATAAACAAAAGAAAAGATGGAGAGTTATTAAAGCCATACTAGAGAACTAGAACGATACACATTGAGTATGCAACACATTATAAAATGCGTTAGAAGTTCTCATACACACTTCCAGTTCATCTTTAAGAGGTACAGTACAATTCCTCTGTGTGTGCTGAGGAGGACAGTCACTATTATGATTCAAGCTGGATTTCCCATATGTTGTTCAAGCTCAGCTGCTCATCTGTGGTTTGTGATACCACGATTGTATCATGCCTGTAAACGCAGGATGGTCACTTTTTTTGGTTGTTGCCTGGGCTGGAGTGCAGTGGCGCCATGATCGCAGCTCACTGCAAGCTCAGCCTCCCGGGTTCAGGCCATTCTCCTGCCTCAGCCTCCTGAGTAGCTGGGACTACAGGCACTCGCCACTATGCCTGGCTAATTTTTTTGTATTTTTTTTAGTAGAGACAGGGTTTCACGGTGTTAGCCAGGATGGTATTGATCTCCTGACCTCGTGATCTGCCCGTCTCGGCCTCCCAAAGTGCTACTTGTTTGTTTTACATGTTGTTTTGTTTCTCTGTTAAAACCAAAAACAAAAACAGCTGGGGAGGTGGTCAAGATGGCCGACTGGAAGCAGCTAGTGTGTGTGGCTCTTGTGGCGAGAAATGGAAGGGGTGAGTAAATACAGAATCTTCAACTGAAATACTCACATTGGTACTAATCAAGAAAAAACTCGACCTACGGACAGCAGAGAAAAGCAAGCCAGGACAACGGCTCATCCAGGGAACAACACAGAGCCAAGGGAACTTCCCCTGCCCAGGGAAGTGGTGAGTGAATGTGTGACCCCCGCCCCCGACACTTCTCCCATAGATCTTTGCAACTCTCAGGTCGGGAGATCCCCTCATGAACCCACTCCACCAGGGCCTTCAGTCTGACACATAGAGCTACATGGAGTCTGGGGAGACCAGCCGCTCAGGCAGGCACAGAGGCCCAGGAGATACTTGGACTTTCCAGGCTTCTCGGCAAAAGCAGCTGCAACTCTGGCTAAATGGAAGGTTAGACACCCCATACACACCCCTAGAAAGGAGGCTGAATTCAGGGGGGCCAAGCGGCCACAGTCTGCAGGCCCCACGTCTGTGGCACCTCACAGGATAAGTCCCACTGGCCTGGGATTCCAGCCAGCCACCAGTAGCAGTGTTACACCTCCCTGAGACAAAGCTCCCATGGGGAGAAGTAGGCCGCCATCTTTGCTGTTTGGGTGACTTAGCCATTCCAGCCCTCAGACCTTGTGAAGTTCACGCTGACCGAGGGCAAAAGCAGTACCAAGCACAGGGCAGCTGCTCTCTGAAAACATAGCAAGACTTTAAATGCGTCCCTGATCCCATTCCTTTTCACTAGGGGGGACCTCCCAACTGGGGTTTCTTGCCGCCCCTGCCAGTGTTCTTTGGCTGACAGAGATTTGAAAACTCCCCGAGACAGAGCTCCCAGAGGGAGAGGCAGGTCACCGTCTTTGCTGTGTGGGTGACTTAGCGGTTCCAGGCTTTGGACTTGGGAGAGTCCAAGCTGACTGGAGGCAGAGGTGGTCCCCTAAAACAGCCATAGCTGTCCTGAGAAAATGTGGCCAGACTGCTTTTTAAAGTGGGTTCCCGATCCTATTCCTCCTCACTGAGCAGGACCTTCCAACTGGGGTCTCCAGCCACCCCCGCAGTGTTCTCTAGCGGACAAAGTTTTCAAACCTCCCTAGGACCGAGCTCCCAGAGGGAGGGGCAAGCCACTATCTTTGCTGTTTGGGTGACTTAGCAGTTCCAGCCTTTGGGCTTCGGAAAGTCCAAGCCAACCAGAGGCATAAGTGGTACCCCAGTACAGCCCTACAAAAACATGACCAGACTACTTTTTCAAGTAGTTTCTAAATCCCGTTGTTCATCACCAGGTGGAGCCTCCTAATTGGGGTCTCCAGCACTGAGGCCTTCGTTGCCCCTAGAAGTTCTGTCCAGGGAGTTGCCAAGTTGCTACTGGCTCAATAGCTCTGACAGGGCCTCCCTGCCACTGCCTCTGCTGTGGAACTGTCCTTGGTACCCTCTGGCTAACAAAGGAGCAAAGACCCCCAGTACCTTATCCACACTTCCAACAAGCTGAAGTTGATGCAAGAAAAGGAGGCCAGTGAATCGTCCCTAATTCCAACCCCACCCCCTGCCACTCCACTGCTCATCACCAGACAGGGAACACGTGGCTTGGGCCCACAGCACAGACCCTCGGTCTTGGGCTGATTGTACTAATTGCTGACCTCCATCTCTCTGGGATGGCACCCCCAAGAGACAAGCAAAGTGGTGAAGCAGCAAGCCAACTGATGTGCAGCCCAGTGGGTCTGGTGCAGGAGCATCTGTAGCAGAGCACGACCAGGGACACCAACCCTCTAGACTTTAGCTCTTATGAGAGCAAGTAGAGCCTAGAGGGATGGCTACATCTGCTACAGATGTTGCAGCAGAGCAGCCGGCCTTCCTAGCCATGCTCTGCTATAGGGGAATTGTTGGACCTGATCTCTGCAGGGTGGTCCTGCACATCAGACAGGGCTGGTTTGACCTGAGCACTCATTGGTCTGCTGGCCTCTACTAGGTCCCCAGCCTGGCCATGCCCACTTACAGAGCAGTGTCAGCTGCTCTGAGTATCCACACTATAGCTTGGTCCCATAAGTCTTCCTCATTAGAAAGCACCCTTACCTGAACCTCTGCAACTTCACCTTACATGGGAATAAATGAAGTGAGCTCTTCCAAGAAAATGAAAGCAATTTTCCCCAATAAGAATGGTTGCATTTGGTCGGGCGCGGTGGCTCACACCTGTAATCCCAGCACTTTGGGAGGCCGAGGTGGGCAGATCACCTGAGGTTGGGAATTCGAGACCAGCCTGATCAACTTGGAGAAACACCTGTCTCTACTAAAAATACAAAAATTAGCCAGGTGTGGTAGCGGGTGCCTGTAATCCCAGCTACTCGGGAGGCTGAGGCAGGACAATCGGTTGAACCCAGGAGGCAGAGGTTGCAGTGAGCCAAGATTGTGCCATTGTATTCCAGGCTGGGTGACAGTGCGAGACTCTGTTTCAAAACAAACAAACAAACAAAAACAAAATTAGCCGGGCCTGGTGGCGCATGCCTGTAATCCCATCTACTCGGGAGGCTGAGGCAGGAGAATTGCTTGAACCCGGGAGGCGGAGGTTGCAGTGAGCTAAGGTTGTGCCATTGCACTCCAGCCTGGGCAACAAGAGTGAAACTCTGTCAAAAAAAAAAAAAAAAAAAAAAAAAAAAAAAAAGAAGGAAGGAGGGAGGGAAA
>NW_016810872.1:249930-273455 GCF_001698545.2 Rhinopithecus bieti | reverse complement strand
AGAAAGAAAGAAAGAAAGAAAGAAAGAAAGAAAGAAAGAAAGAAAGAAAGAAAGAAAGAAAGAAAGAGAGAAAGACTGCATCCATGTTCAATATAGAATTCCACATACTAAAAGCTACACTTCCACGTAGTCTGGCCTCATTGTCTCCTCAGAACTACAGTTTGTCTATGTCTTCAAGAGGAGTTCAGGGAGTATAAATGAGGATGGAAGAAAAATTTGAGCTTGCACTTCTACAATGCTTTTCAAATCTTTCGCTGTGTAACGCTTTATTTTAATAAAGCCTTACCAGAGATCCGAATTATGTAAACCTAATAAATACGGGAATTCTGTGATTAAGGAACAGGGAGCACCCTAGACACTGGAGCACTGTTGAAAACAACTAACCTAAAGGTGAGAAGAGGTAACCAATAACACTTGGTCCAGGTCCGTACTCCCAAAATGTAGGCAGAAAATGGGCTTATAAAAGGGAGGGAGGACTGGGACTATGATTTGCCAGGTCCATGGCTCTATCTTTTGTCTTGTTCACTTCGGTAGATTTGACATGTACCAAACATATAGGGAAAGGCTAAGTCTTACTAAGCTGGTAGGTAAAACCTTTCCCCTCTGCATAGAATTACTTGCTTCAAGAGCTGCTCTGGCATCCAGACAGCACTCTGTCCTACTTCAGTCATTGGTAAAGGAAAAAGATGTGTGAGATACTCCAACTATGCTCCTACTTATCTCGAGACTATACCCACCTGCATGTAATAAGGAGAATCAAACTTAAGGCATTCTTTTAGAGTCAGAATTTCAAAATGTCTGACTGTGGGTTCTTCAATACCACAAGACTTTCCTTGTGCCTAGGGTCAGAGGATGGAGAGACCAATGTTATCTGCTCAATTCATTTCCATGTTTCTTTTACAACCTCTGAGGTTCTGTTGATTTTCTTGCTACCAGTTCTGTTTCTACACATGAGTAATTGGGGGCATAGGCTGACCCTGCTGTTGTATAAAAGTAATTGACAGCAGTAAATTTGGCCCTTTGTGTTGCTCAGGTATAGACAGTCCTTTATTTCATACCACATCATAAATTATCCACCCATAGCCAGGTTCTGAAATTGTCTTTCCTAACTCCAGTTAAAGTTTATGGAGTTTGATGTGTGGATTTACTATAGAATTAATTTCAGAGCCATGACCTTAGACCTTCTTACACGTGGGTATTTTGTGTATGGCATTTCCTATTAAGATCAAATCTGATTAGAACATAGATATTTCCTCCTTCAGAGGTGTTGGTTGCAGCAGCAGTTCTCAGATGCATGTCTCAATTACTACTGTGTCCCCTCTCCACAAAGCACTATTGATATGTGCTGTTTTTGCTATGCCCCTTTAATGACTATTTATTTAACTTTGATTTTCATGCCACTTTATATTTAACCAGCCATATGCAAACATGTAAGTGAAAGGAGCCACATGAAAATATGCCAAATATGAATGGAAAACCCTATATTTAGAGCTGTGAATTAGAAGAAAGACTATATAGAGCTAGTATTTATTTAAATTTCTATCGGAGTGATTGACTTATTTCTAAACTAGTCCATAAACATTAAACCAAATCTCAAATTGAATTGCCTGGCAAATAATAGATTTTTATTGCACAAATTAAGAAATGCTAACAATATGCAGAACACCGCATTGGACGGTGAACACTTAAAGCAATACTACATCCCATAGTCCCTTCTTCCAAGGCCAGGATTCATAATTCCCAGGAACATAGCCTGGTTTTGACCACCCAGCTCAGGTTTTTAATATTGACTTTACCACTGCAGGCATTGACTGTAAGTCTAATTGCTATCTCTGGTTAGAAAATTTGTGTGCCAGTCATTCTTTTGTTTGTCATTATGTTTTTGTTGACACAGTGAAAAGGAGAAACTGTTTGGGCTCCAGATCTATAACCACAAACATATTTGTCTCATTTAAACTCTAGTAGTGTGAATGTCTGTGTATATGCCAAGCACGGGAGCCAAAGCAGAAAATTAGGTGCTGAGGTTGCCTGAGAGACATTTCTTACTATTTGAAATACTCTTAATAAAAGAGTTATGAGAAAGCAAAATAGATTAGAACAGGAAAGACCATAATGCCATTTGTTATTACTAATTGTGATGGGAATATTAAAATTTTCAAAAGAGAAACTACACATTGATCACTTAATTGGAATTTCCAATTTATATATTATATTTTGTATATAACCTCATTATGTACAAAAGAGATTATAAATTTAGTTACAATGTGCTGTGGAGGCCAGGAAAGCAATAGTTAGTGACAGAGAATACAGGATGAATACTGGGTGAGAAAAGCATAATATTACTAAGAAGTAACCAAAATAAACAAAGAGTAAAGGAAATGTACATGTTTCAAGGACTTAGAGACCTATAGGAAAGATCTGTGAAACCATGACAGGTCATCAAGGTCATAATGACTCAGAAGGGAAAGGGAAAGTTGAAATCAAGCTTATTACAGATTTCAAATCCTCTGTGACATGAGCAAAATTTGGGGTGAAAATGAAGTGAAAACAAAACTATAAGGTAGTTGCATTCATACTTTAGTGGCATAACTTCCAGAAACCAAAGGACCAAACAGGGCTGCATTGTGTATCCCAGTAGACATCACAGCATTGGGCTTATGCTTTAAATAAAACATTCTGGACTCTTTCTGTGCTGCCTTTTACTTACCTAAAGTCCTTCAACTTATAGTCCCTGAGACTATCCATTTATTTACCTGTAAAACATATAAAAATGGTACCCTGTCTCATAGGGTTATTTGAGAATTAAATAAGCTAATGCATGTAAAGCACATTACACAGTGCCTGGCCCATGCATATGTTCTATAAAAGTGGGATAATATTATTAGCAATTGTTATTGTAATTAATCTCACACCAAACTTTGAGATCAATCCTACAACAAGGCTCTGTCACTCACATCAAATTCAGCAGTCTTACTGCTGGTTCTGCTTGTATTCTTTTGTTCATTCGTGAATGTATTCATTCAAGATACTTACTGGGTCTCTATCCTTGAGGAAGTTCTATTCTAGTAGGGAGTATCATCAGTAAATAAGATAACTTCATAGAATGGCAAGCGCTATGAAGAAAAATAAAGGGAGCAAGGGTGGCTGGAGTGAGGATTATGTGGTCAGGGAAGGCTTTTTTCAGCAGGTAGTGTTTTAGCAAAGATCTGAATGAAGATGTGGAGCCATCCAGGAAGACATTTTAGAAAAACATTGTTAAGTACAGGAGATGGTGGAGATAAAAGGATAGATACAGGAAAGACTTTGGCATTTGAGTTTCAGACAGTCAGAATTAATACTGGTATATTTGAATCGGTACTGATCCAGATCCTTCCAAGATGAAAAGGGGTAGGCAAGGCTGGGAGGGTAGATCATAGAGGCTCTAAAGGCTGTGGTAAGGAGTTTGGATAATTTATATCCAACTCGCTTATTAACTTTGCGGCTTTACTACCCCCAAATCAACTCGAACTAGGTACTATGTCTAAACATGCCTTTAACAATATTTTTAGGGAGGTAAAAACTGGAATACCATTGCCTTAATATGTGGCTTTCATTATTTAGTGCATTCAATAACCTACTGTATTAGATGGTAGCAAATGTAGTAGCAGTAATAGTTTCCTGGAATTCCTGTTCATCTCCCCTAAGGGGCCAGTGTCTTGACCTCTTCCCTCCAGATCTTTGAAACCTGGCCTAACTGTGATGTTGAACTGTCAGCACCTTTCTCCTGAGCCACAGAAGCTACTGCTGCTCTGTCGGTTCACCAGGCACAGAGATCATCTGGAGATTTTACTCCAGCTTCAGACATAGGCCTGCGTTAAATCCTGATGCCAGAAGGATTTCTATTGTTAACAAGATAATTGCCCTTGGTTTCAGACATTCCCCTCACCTCTGCAAAATGAGTTTAACTTACGTATTCTGATCCTAAGGACAGAGATCCAATGAATCATCTTAAAGGAGCACTACCTACTCTACTAAAGAAATACAATGATAAAAAAGTATTATTTATAGACCAGAATAGCTCAAGTGTGAGTTTAAATTGGAGTTAGCTATTGCATTTAGTTTGTACTCAGGGGCCTTGTATTGCATTCTTTAGAGGTCCTGTTGACTGAGATGCAGGACACAGTCTCAGGCCCTCCTAAGATCCAGTAATATTCTTAGACTCATCACTTAACTCTGAGAAGACTGTAAGCCAAGGACATCATTCTTTTTCATTCAACACGCATTTACTTGGTGAGCACTATGCACCAGATACTGTATTAGATGTTTCGGTTACAGCAATTAACAATATAACCATAGACTTGGTTGTCCCTATACTGAAATAGAAGGAAATTTTCAAAAATCAGGAATCTGAAAATGCTGTGAGAGCATAGAATAGCAAGTGCAACATTGACAGTTTTGTTTATGCTGGGATTTGTACAAAGAGTAAGATTCAGGTAAAAGGTATTATGTTGGGAGGGACCAAAAATTAATAAAAGTTTATGTAATTCTATGTTGGAATAAGATATTGGTTGATGACTAAATAAATCTTTTGTATATTATTTGAGTAATTATGATTTTTTTCCATTTTTTATAAGGATATTTATCTTTACTAAGTAAATTTTATCTTTACTAAGTAAATTTATCTTTAAATAAATATACTTACCTTTACTAAGTAAATTTTGTCTTTACTTAAGGCTAAGTAAAGAGAAAACAATCTATGAAGTGACTGAAGGTTGACTTCGTTTTCTCCTGTAAAGTTAACTTCAATATCTTGAAGGTCCTTATGGTAGATTGTGTAATTGGTCCCAATTGTTCACCACTTCCTGTACTCATGGCTTTTGTCATGTGACATTGCTGTCCCTTCTACTACAGGTGGAGTGAAATTCCACCTTCACTTTGTATGCAACCATGTGACTTGCTTTGGTCAATGGAATGTTAGCAGATATGATGCAAACAAAGGCTTGAAATGGACTAACCTGGTTGGGCTTGCCCTCTTGCACTTTTGCTGTCACCATGAGAATAGCTTCCTCTGGGTAGATGCTGTTTATTTACACTGGACTCCAGAATGAACACACATGGAGCTGACCTGAATCCAACTCACAGTGAGGATAAGCCTAACCAACAAAATCTTGAAGCAGAGCTGGCCAGCTTGGCCTAGAGTAGATGAGTAAACCACCTCTCCCTACCCTAGCTGAACCGCAGATGCCCGAGTTGCCATTTTAAGCCAATAAATTTGGGGCAATTTGTTACATAGTATCATGTGGTAATAGCTAACAGATGTGACCACAACAACTAAAAAATTGGCACGAATAATAGCTCTAAGGTCTAGTGTTAGGATTTCTGCCTTATTATTTTGTCTATCAATAGCTATATTTTCTGGTTTATGTCTTGGTTTCCCAATACTTGTGACTGAATCCATTTCATCCTCAGTGACAATAAGCTCTTTGCCTTTACCTTTTTCACCTTCACCTTTTTTGATTCCTTTTTGCCTGGTCAGCAGCGTGGTAAATAATTGACCTAGGTCATTGACTGAATCCTGTGAACTAATGCTATCCTCATGTCCTCTCTCTGACCTCTCCTCCTTATGGATTTGGACCACCTTCGACTTCCATCTCTGTTTATTTTTAGGAGAAATGGTTTGAGAGCTCTCACTGAAGTTATGTATTGGAGGTTTTGCTAGAAACTGTAAATACATAAGTCACTAAGACAGATCTTGACTCAAAGTATTATGGCCTAGTTGTTATATTCTGAATTGTTTCCTCCAACATTCATATATTGAAGTCCCAACTCCCAGTACCCAGAGTGTGACTATATTTGGAGGTAGAGTCTTTAGATAGGTAATTAAATTAAAATGAGAATGTTGGGGTGGGCTCTAATTCAATATGACCAATGTCCTTTTAAGTAGAGGAGCTTATGACACAGATATCTTCAGAGAGAAGACCATGTACAGACACAGGGTAAAGGTGGCCATCTACTAGCCAAGAGCGAAGCCTCAGATGAAACCAATCATGCTGACATCTTGATCTGACACTTTTGGCTTCCATAATTGTGAGAAAATAAATTTCTGTTGTTTAAGTCATACGTTGTTATGGCAGCCCCAGCAAACTAATACGCTAGTCAGGTAGATAAAGTTGGATGAGTGCATTTTAAAAATAAGATTTTTGAAGTACTATAGAAACACAAATAAGAGATCAGGTAATGTTAGGGGTTGGGGAAAGAAGAAAAAAATTTTAATCGAAGTGGTAACATTGAAATTTGAATGATGAATAGGATGATATTATGTGGAAAATTAGGAGAAGAATATTTCAGGTAAAGTAAAAAGTATATGCAAATATAGGAAGACGTGATAAATCATGGAAGATTTAGGTAAATCCAAGTTGTTTGGTAGAGTTGGATATGTTTGTACATGTATGTTTGCATGTGTGTTAGTGGGTAGGGGTATGAAGAGCAAGCAGGGAGATAGGTGAGGAGTTGAGACTATGAAATCAGGCAGCTTTCAGATTATGAAGCATCTTTTATGCAATGATAATGCATTTAGACTTTATTACATAGGTTAGTTATTCTCAATCAGAGTGAAATATATAAGAATCCTCTCTGGGTCTTTTACAAACTACACTTGCCCAACTTTGCCTGTTTGCTCTTAAAGTTTTAAAATCATTATTACAATGGACAATAATGAAAAAATGCTATGATATTAAGATGGATGTCTACAGAGGAAAAATATTAAGACAACTAATAAAACAATTATTGCTGCTGGACACTTGTAATATTAAGATACATGACCATATGAAGCAAAAAATTAAAAAACAACTGGAAAAGTGAGAGCCAAGCAGAAGAGTGACATGATTAGAGTTAATTCTGGTAGCCAAAAAGAAGAGAACTTGGGAGAGGCAAGTATAAATGCCAAAAGAAGTTAATTTGTTATAGCAATATCCCCATGAAATATAATAAAATCTTGACCTAAAACAATGGAAATGGTGATGACAGAAGGGAAAAATTTGGAAACAAAGTCAACAAGACCTAGTATATTAGTCTGTTCTCACACTGCTACAAAGATATTTCCTGAGACTTGGTAATTTATAAATAAAAGAGTTTTAATTGACTCAGAGTTCGGTATGGCTGGGGAGGCCTCAAGAAACTTACAATCATGACAGAAGATGAAGGAGAAGTAAGCATCTTCTTCACAAGGCAGCAGGAGAGAGATAGAGTGCATGCAAGGGAAACTGCCACTTTTAATCCATCAGATCTTGTGAGAACTCCCTCACTATCATGAGAACAGCATAGGAGAAACTGCCTCCATGATCCAATCACCTTCCACTATGTCCCTCCCTTGACAAATAGGGATTACAGTTAGAGATGAGATTTGGGCAGGACACAGAGCCAAACCATATTATCCCACTCTGGCCCCTCCCAGATCTCATGACCCTTTTACATTTCAAAACCAATTATGCCTTCCCAACAGTCCACTGAAGCCATAACTAATTCCAGCATTAACCCAAAAGTCCAAGTCCAAAGTCTCATCTGAGATAAGGCAAGTCTCTTTCACCTATGAGCCTGTAAAAACAAAAGCAAGTTAGTTATTTCTAAGACATAATGGGGGTACATACAGGCACTGGGTAAATGTTCCTATTTCAGATAGGAGAAATTGGCCAAAACAAAGGGGTCACAGACCCCATGCCAGTTGGAAACCCAGCTGGGCAGTCATTAAATCTTAAAGCTTTAAAATTTCCTTTTACTCCATGTCTCACGTCCAGGGCACACTAATGCAAAGGGTGAGCTCCCATGGTCTTGGGTTGCTTTGCCTCTGTGGTTCTGCAGGGTACAGTGCCTGCCACTGCTTTCACAGGCTGGCATTGAGTGCCTTCAGCTTTTCCAGGTACATGGTACAACCTGTCACTGGATCTACCTTTCTGGGGTCTGAAGTACAGTAACTCTTCTCACAGCACTACTAGGCAGTGCCCCACTGGGGACCCTGTATGGGAGCTCTAAACCCACATTTTCCTTCTGTACTGCCCTAGCAGAAGTTCTCCATGTGGGCTCCACCCCTGCAGCAAATTTCTTCCTGGACATCCAGGTGTTCCTTGACATCCTCTAAAATCTAGGTGGAGGTTCCCAAACCTCAATTCTTTTCTTCTCTGCAGCCACAGACCCAACACCATGTAGAAGCTGCCAGGGCTTAGGGCTTGCATACTCTGAAGCCACAGCCCAAGCTGTACCTTGGCCCATTTTAGCCATGACTGGAGCTGGATTAGCTGGGACACAAGGTGCCATGTCCTGAGGCTGCACAAAGCAGTGGGGCCCTGGACCTGACCCCTGAAACCATTTTTCCCTCCTAAGCCTCCAGGCCTTTAATGGGAGACGTTGCCTTGAAGATCTCTGAGAAGCCATAAAGACATTTCCCCCTTTGTCTCAGCTATTAACATTCAGCTTCTCATTACTTATGCAAATTTCTGCAACTGGCTTGAGTTTCTCCCCTGAGTATGATTTTTTTTTTCCTACCACCTGGTCAGGCTGAAGATTTTCCAAACTTTTACACTCTGCTTTTCCTTTAAACATATGTTCCAATTTCAAACCATCTCTTTGTGAGCATATATACCTGTATGCTTTCAAGAAAAGCCAAGTCACCTTTTGAATGTTTTACTGCTTAGAAATTTCTTTCACCAGATACCCTAAACCATCTCTCTCAAGTTCAAAGTTTCACAGATCTCTAGGACAGGGGCAAAATGCCACCAGTCTCTTTGCTAAAGCACAGCAAGAGTAACCTTTGCTCCAATTCCCAACAAGTTCCTCATCTTCATCTGAGAGCACCTCAGCCTGAACTTCATCGTCCACATCAATACCTGCATTTTGGTGAAAACTATTCAACAAGTCTCTAGGAAGTTTCAAACTTTTCTATATCTTCCTGTCTTCTTCTGAGCCTTCCACACTGTTTCAACCTCTGCCTGTTTCAAAGTTGCTTCCACATTTTCAGGCTTTTAGTATTACCCCATTCTGCTGGTACCAATTATCTGTATTAGTTCATTTTCACATTGTTATAAAGATACTACATGAGTCTGGGCAATTGATAAACAAAGGAGGTTTTTAATTGACTCACAGTTCCACATGGCTGGGGAATCTTACAATCATGGTGAAAGGCAAAGGAGAAGCAAGCAAGTTCTTCACAAGGTGGCAGGAGAGAAAGAGAGTCCGTACGGGGAAACTGCTACTTTTAAACCATCAGATCATGAGAACTTTTTCACTATCATGAGAACAGCATGGGGGAACTGCCCCCACGATCCAGTCACCTGTCATTGAGTCCTTCCCTCAATACCTGGGGATTACAATTTCAGATGATATTTAGGTGGGGACACAGAGCCAAGCCATATCACCTCGTAAACAAGGAAACATAGCAAAGTCAAGGGTGGATCATGTACCTTTAACTCAGAAAACTTGAGGAAATGGTGGTTGCATTCTTGTGGCTGGGAAACTGAGTAGAAGAAATAAATTTTAGGAAGGAGATTTGTTTTCTTTTGGACATGTTGACTGTGAGGCACTGAAGAAAAATTTGGGTAATGTTCAGACATAACCCTGTGAGTCATTGGACTCTTGGTGTCAGTCACCCACAATGGGAAGTCAAGTCTTTAATATCTAACTTTTATCAGCGCAAGAGAAATCAAGGTTAGAATTGTTAAAATAGAACAAAAATAAATAAATAAAACGGCCAAAAAACAGCCAAAAAAAGCAAAACAAAAATCCTTGATAGCTCCCCAAATACTTTTTTCTTACAGTAAAAAAACAAAAAATCATCTCTAGGTATTTTCATGTTTTCTGTTTTCCAGGAACTTGAAGGAAATATGGCTTCTAGAGTTTCTACTAGTAGTTTCTATTAAGCTTCAGATCATACAATAGCATGGAAATAGATTAAATGCTGGATTATAACACTCTACTATAAAGGTTCCATTTGTACTTCCAGTTTATCTGATTTCACTTCTCTCTGCGGCAAAGCAAGAAGAAAGGGGTATAATTAAGTCAGAGACTGAAGTCTCTCAACTTCTCAATAAAATCCTGTCTTTTTCAATATGATTATATAAGGTAGCTTGCCTGAGTTATTAAATCATTCTGGATATTTTTTATTGAACTTGAAGTTAAGATGATTGTATTAATGAAATTTATGTTTGACTTTGTATTAGTGAGGATGGGTTAATAATACACTAAAAAAAAATCTCTCAAATCTCAGTGCTTAACAAAATTTCTCACTTAGTCTATATGTCTGAAGTGACTTGGCAGCAAAACATCTACTCATTGTAGTTTTTTAGAGACCCAGGTTGATGGTGGCTCCTTCTATACATGTGCTTTCAGGGTCACTTCATCAGTGGGAAGGAAATGTAGTAAATCACATACTGGCTTTGAAGTCTTTCACATGGACATGGCATATGTCACTTGCACTCAAATTTTATTAGCCAAAGCAAGTCACATAGTCACAAACATCAATCACATCCTGTGTCTGGAAATGGGGAGAATAGATAATAGTTGGGGATTAGCAAAAATAACAACCACAGACATCTTATGCTGATAGCTCATATTTAAAGCATATATGCTCTTGTCCTAGAACATGTAACTCTACCTCCCATAAAAATAATTTTTGTAATAAGAGTGATTTCTCAATATTCTATTCCAATTGTATCTCTACTGTCAAATTGAGTGAGATTAAATATATCTTGATAGCTTGATTCCAATATCTAGCTGCAAAGCTTTTGGAGGGAAAGTGATATTCCTGGATTTTCATCAGTGTATTTTTACCACTAAATAATCATTGCACCAAATGTTCTTCCATTTTATAGGCTAACTAGCTTCCAAATATAAAGCTCTGAGTTAGTTACAGAGGTTGTAAAATTGGAGAACCTGGTTACTATTTACCGTCATATTGAACCAGAAAAAAATATATATTTTTATTTTAGAATGGCTGAGAATCTTATAATTGTTTCAGGATGTACAGATGAGAGTGAGAAGAATGACTAAAACATTGAGCTTGTGAAAGAAGGAAGATGAGTGAATTTCTCTTATTGGGCTTCTCTCCAGAAAGAGTCATCTGGCGAGTTGGCAAAGACAAAATCAAACAGCCATGTGCCAGATGTGCACGGCTGTTGTTGGGCCATCTGCAGCTTGCTTTTATGCCATATGCCACTTTTACATTTGGTCGGCTGGGGTATCAGAGGCAAAATTCACAGGGCAATTGCTTTTGTATTATTCTTGTAAATTTAATCAGAAAAAATTAATTGATAACCAGCTTTGCTAGGGAGTGAATACAGAATAGTGATGAAGGAGACAGTACTGCCAGGATTGCTTAGATCCTAAATCAAGAGCTAGAAACAACCTTTGGGTACACTTTGAGAAAAACAAATGACAAAGTGGTGCTATGATCCTGACTCTCGGGTGCCCTTGCTAACTTCAGTCACCTCTGAGGCAATCTTTTCTTTTCTCTTTTCCTTCTTAACTTGTTCCACTTTATCTTTCCTCTGATCTATGGAAAGCAAGGCTGCTATTCAAATAAAAACCTAGCCAATTATTTACTTTCTATTGAAAATGGGCAGCAGTAGTGGTTTTATATTTCTGAATTGTTGGGCCTACTTGGCATGGTATAACATAAGCAAAGAAAGATTGCTTTGTAATTTGAGTTCCATAGGCGATATAATAATACCACTGACAGGGTATGAGCAGATGAAAAATGGATTATAGTATGCTTAAACTTTACATTCAGAAAATCATTTCTTGATTTTCTACCAGATTTTGCTAAGGCTGTCAGTCATTATTGACCACATATTAATATGTTTGCTTTTTGCCAGTTTTGAATCTAGTTGAGGCTGAATTGCAGTCAATATTTTTCTGAATCAAAGCCTAGAGCTTTAATTAATCTAACACATAACTACACTTCTTAATTGAAGTGGTCATGACATTCTGCTGTTTCCTGCTGCTAGTATTCTTATTTTGAATATAGCATGTATATGCTCTGTAACAAACAGTGTATAAAACAACATGCCTATAAAATGAGAGTGGCCTGTTCTTTTTAAAGATTTTGTGAATATTGCATTATTATGCTAAAGTTGACATAAAATAAGTAAGCCTAAGGGGCCTTGAAAAGGTATAAATAGTAAATGTGAGAAAGAGAAATTTATAGGAGGCAGCATGGAAAATACATTAAGATCTATATTGCTAACTTAATGTGTTAGCTCTATTTTAGGGATCTTTCTTTTAAATATTTAAACATTTAATAAATGTTCCTCGTAACTTAATTATTATGAAATGGCTATAGTTGGTAATGTTTATTAAGTTCTAACATAACATCATTCTAAATTAACACTGATGTTACATTTTATTTTAAACTCTACATTACCACAAAGAGGCCCTCTTGGACCTTCTGGCATTTGAAGTTTGAGTTAAGATGAATTAGCTCTATAAGAAAATTTGTGGGTTTATAGACCATGGTTCTAATCTAGGATAGTAAAGCATTCTCTATTAGTGGCTCTATTCAGCTTCCTGATTTGAAAAGAAAAATAGTAGGCTGAAATAATTATTACCTATATTCAGCTGTAACAATATATGACTATCACTTGCTTCGTTTGGTTTCCCGTCCTGTGGATATCTTCACTAACACAGAAAATTGAATACAGATTATCCTAATGGTTAGCATCATCCATGGAGAATTGAGAGAAATATAAGGGAACATTATTGTGTGTTGACTATATTCCAGGAAGTATGCTGGAGGCTCGTCGCAGATTATCTCTGTAATTCCCTCACCATACATATAAGAGTTAATTATTTGATTAAACCACATGAACTTGCCTTCTCTGTAGGTAAAAAACTGTTGCATATCAGCAATTTCATGTGGATCATCCTAAACGTTACTGTCTTTAGCTTGCCAATCAGAACACTGAGACTCAGAGAAGATAAGTAATTTGCCCATGTTGCAGCTATTAAGTGGCCAATCTGGAATTTAAACTTAGTCCGCTCTTTTCAACATTTCATAAAATATTGCTTCTGTGAACTGCATTAAGAAGTATATAGCTATTTCTATTTGCATGTGAATAATACATCAAATACTTTTCAAATTATATTTTTAGTGGGTTAAATGTGCCCCTACCATATATTTTTCTTACTAGAAGACCCCTATATATTCTGTTTAATACACTATACATTAACTCTTGATAAAGAACTGTAGAAATATAACTACTGTACATAAAATGCATACAATTTGTATTTTAATAAGAGTATTTTGTAGATAGAGGCCACAATCAGTGTCATTTTTTTCAATTTACTATATTCTTAAGCAAAGTTTTGATTACGGTCCTTTATTAGAGATTTTTTTGGTTTCGTCTGTGTGTGTATAGGGAGGTGGGGTATAATAAGCTCTTGGAAACATAATCTTTCTTTATGATTATTTCTTGCAAATTGTTTTTGTTGTTTTGTACACTTACTTTGTTTTATCTATGGCCAGCAAGTGTTGGGTGCAGTTTCACAGGTGGCCAAATTAGGCACACTCTAACTGGTTAAAAATATGTTTATTTGGTCTATATTTAAAACAATTGGATGTGTAATAATTTGAGTTTGGTGGACTTTGACATAATGGTCCTAACCTGTTATATTAACATAGAGGCCAATATACAGGAGCCATCTTGGTCCATTTATTTAACAATGTGTTATCCAGGTATACAGCTGTCTAGAAAGGAAACACATCCACTGATGATGATCAATGATCAATGCCTGCCTGGAAACTAAGGGAAAAGGACATTCCTCAGAAGTCATGAGCAGACCATTTGATTGCCTCTCTGTTCGCTTGTGATTCCATAAGATGAAATCCATGCCCTTCTTTTGAGTGCGAGTATGTTGCATGCACAGTGCTCGATTATTCATGTAACTAGAACCGTTCCTGGAATGTAACAGGTACTCAATAAATATTTTTGAGTAAATGAATAATCTCTAATTTGCACAACAATATTAGAAGGTAGAGATATTGTTAAACCTCTTTCACAGATTACAAATAACCTCTTTGGTCTTCAGTATCAGAACTTGTAAAATCGGACCAATAATATACATCACACAGTGTAGTTTTCAGAATGACATAAAATAATGTATCTCAAGCACTGAGCAGAAGATTTGGCTCATAAATGCTCAACAAATGTTAGTTTCTGTCCCTACCTTTTGAGCCTACATTTTCTGCATTAAGTCTTCCCCTTAATGCTCATTTTACTATGACTTTGCCAGTATAGAATGTTCAGGGTGGGGGCACTTGAAGAAGGTGATTCACTCCTCCCTAATCTCCTTTTCTTTGCCCAGGCATGTTTCTAGAGGAGAATTTAACTTTACAGTTTCCTCAAAAACTGCAACATATAACAATAAATGAATCTGAATGCTGGTTTATTCTTTTAATTGGGAAACACAACAGAAGCTGGACAAAAGCTGACATGGGAGTAGTCCCATTGTCCCTGCCCATGCATACATGGAGACCCAGAAAGTGCTAGTCATTTTTTCATGTGACATAAGCAGGTTGCTATTGGGGTGAGTGAGGAGCTGGGCATAAGATAAGGTGCTTCCTTTCAATGAAATTATGCTTTCTATGAGAAAGTGTGACTTGGTAGAGCTTTTGGCTCTGGATGAATATATACCAAATATCCTTAATCTCCGTTAGAAAGTACTTGTAATATAATGCATAATAATATTTATTTATTCATTTAGAGAAATGTTTTGCTCTTTGTTTTTATATTTTTGGATGCTACATTTATTTTTTTCTCTTTGAAAATTCTAATGACCATCTGCAGTACTAGGAACTAGAGAAGTTATTATGACACTATGTTTCAGATTCAGTTAAGATTACTGGTAAATTGCATGCATTAGCTTTTAAAATTTGGGGCAGATTCTAAACACCTATATGCTAGCTTTTAAACAAAGTGTGTCCCTCTAAAACACTGGAAAATCTCAAAAAAGAAAAGAACATAAAATCTGTTCTGCATGTTTCTCTGAGACTATTTTTCAGCATGTGAAAGTTTAACTTCATTTAATTAACTTTGGTTGAAAATGAACTATTTTTTTTTCTTCCTGCAGTAGCTGATTTCCTTCTTGGTTCTATAACCACTGACTCTAATGGCCAGCCCATTCTTCTGGAAACTCTTCTTTCCCAGCTTAGATTCCCTATCCTAGAATGACTGTTTTTCTATTCTCTACTTCTTTTTTTCTCTGTTGTTGTTGTTTGTTTGTTTGTTCCTTTATCCTCCTTCAGAAATTTAGCTTCCTAACCTTAGTTCTATTTTCTTTCTACATCCTCTGCTAATTAATGAGCTCACATATTCCCATGGCTTTAAAAATTACTCCTAAGGAGATGATGTTTAAATGTCACTCTCAAATAACTACCATGTTTTCAAGCTGTATTTCACATTTCTGACTCTTTGACAACACCCAGAAATCCCAATGGCGTCACAATTAAACCATTTTTTCTCATTATGACTTCCCATTTTTTGATTCTGGCATCAAGAAATTCAACTAGAATAGTCTCAAGTCCATGGTTGATTACTTCCTTTTCCATTCTATCTTCAGCAATTCAAAAATCAAATTCTGTCAAGACTTTTAATTTCTTCTTCCTTTTCACTAAACCATTAAAATATATTTCATCAATTCTAACATGCGTATTTGTTCAAATGTTAATGTCTGAAACTGGCACATCTTAAAATCAATGGTGTATTAGGATTGTGTCAGAGTTTAATTATCAGGGCTTTGCATTTTTTCATGATGGTACATAAAATAGGGATGCATGTTACAACTGATAGTATCTTAGACCTGTCTCATTCTATGTAAATTCCTAATTAACCCTCTCTTGAATTACGGTCATTGGTTGGTCAAGTACCAATTGTACTTTTCATTATCACCAGAATACTCTTCTCTATGTATAATTCCGAACAATCATTTTCTTGGTCAAGAATTTTTATTTCTACCCATTAACTATCATATGAATTTGAAATTCTATGTTTTAGACTTCAAAGCTCTCTGTGATCTAATCCCAATCTGCCTTTACAGTCATCTTTCACAGCTCTCATAATTTCCTACTCCATGTACAAACTGGAATAGCTGTAAAGTATATCTTGTAATTTCTTACCTATGTTCATTTGCTGTAGAAAACATTCTTCAAATGCTACATTCTTCATTCTGATACTTCCCTTGCAAAATGATAACAGTAAAAGAAATCTAACACAGCTGACTCCATCTTGCTTCTAACCTCAGAAGCTGTCTTTGCTCATATTTACATGTAGGCTAGACCAACTATAGGAGGTATTTAGTTTGTTGTTTAACTTTAAAGCAAGAATGATAATATTCACGTCTCAAAACTAAACCGCTCCTTTCTTGGGGGTTAAAATCACTTTTGTAAAACTAATGAAAAGCTACAAAGGTTAGAATTATGGTAGGGGGCCCAGAATTCTGCTAAGATGTAGGCATAGTTAAACTCTAACCAGTTATTGTTTCTTTTGCTAAGATGTAGGTTTGTGATATGGTTTGGCTTTTTGTCGCCACCCAAATCTCATCACGAATTGTAATCTGCATGTATTGGGGGAGGGGCCTGGCAGGAGGTGATTGAATCATGGAGGCAGACTTCCAACTTGCTGTTCTTGTGATGGTGAGTGAGTTCTCATGATACCTGGTTGTTTGAAAGTGTATGGCACTTCCTCCTTCACTCTCTGTCTCCTGCCACTATGTAAGATGTGCCTGGCTTCCCCTTCTGCCATGATTGTATGTTCCCTGAGACCTCCTCAGCTATGTGGAACTGTGAGTCAATTAAACCTCTTTCCTTTACAAATTATCTAGCCTCAGGTAGTTCTTTACAGCAGTGTGAAACAGACTAATACAGTAGAGTTAAACTCTAACAAGTCACAGTTTTATAACTGGACTTTTTGTAACTGTGTACTGCTCAGGATTACATAACCAATGGTCATAAGATGTAAAACCTCCATGTCCCCAAATTCCCCTATAGATGACATTGTTATTGGAAAACCTAAGACTTGTGTTTGAAATATTTTTCAGACCTTGCATTTTGATAGAACAACTGATAGCACCTGGACTAGTGACCCAAATCTGGAAACTGACTCAGCTGGTCCTGTGGTCCCCATCCAGGAACTGACTTAGTGTGACTCAGTGTCTGAAGATAGTTTTGACAAGCATATTATTTCATTCCTGACCCAGCCAATTAGTAATATCTATTCCCTAGCCTGCTGCCCATCAAATTGTCCTTAAAAACCCTTGCCTCCAATATCTCAAGGAGGTGGGTTTGAGAATTATCTCCCATGCTCATTGCACAACTGCTCTGTGATTATTAAACGTTCTCTGCTGCAATTCCCTACTGTTTCAGGGTATTGGCTTTTTCTAGGTAGTGGGCAAGAAGAACCCAACTGGACTGCAACACTTTCATCTCTTTTTGACCTACCTGTGAATCAAGGAACAGTTTAAATATCACTTTCTCTATTAAGCCTTACTGACATGCCCAACCTCTATGGTTTCTCTCTCACTCATGAAAGGGAATATTATGATTCCCACTATTATCCTATTCTTTATTTTAATAGAGAAGGGAATTTAGGATCAGAGAGTTGTGACTTAAGGATCAAGGTAAGTGACAAAGTCAGGATTTGAACATAGATCTTTCTTACCTGAAATAATATACTCTGTTTAGTTACAGATGAAATGTAAGAAATGGGCTGAGGAGAACAACAAGATAGAAGTCCAAGTGAGGTAGATTAGATATGGTGGTCATAGCCTCCCCTTTAGGGGCAAAACTTGCCAAATAAATGGAGGAACAAAACACATGATGATGCACAAACTGCATCCTGGGCTTGTGGTTAGAACATCCTGCAGCAAGGAGGTAGAAGAGCAGAAGAGAAAAGCCCCAAACTCATGCAAGTGCAGAAACCCATGATCAATGTCTTTGGGCTGACCTATGCTCATTACAATAGTAAACTCTGGGTAGAAATTTAAGATGCTAATGAGGCATGTGATATATATACCAGCATGTAGAGCTGCTGTGCATGCAGGTTTAAAAAACCATCTGTTTATGCTTAACATCAACACTCCTTCCCACCCTTTCATGAAAAATCATGTAATACTCCCATAAAGGGAATTTCCCCAGTATCAGTCAGTGCTATCTCACCTTTGAGCAACTCGCTCTGATCCACTGTCAGAGTATACTTTTGCTTTACAGTAACTTTTACTTTGGACTCTCTCTCACATTCTTTTGTGCAGTAAAGTCAAGAACTGAACCAGCCCACCAGCAACAAAAGCATCTGCGTTCTGTATTTTAGAAGTAGAAACCTAATAATAACTTTATCTTACTCTAATATCTACTTATAATGAAATAGCTTAATACATTCTATTTTCAACTGGGTAATTTATTATTTATTATGAGGAAAACTTAGAACTCTCAGATTTAGTATTTTTTTACATGTGTGGACACCATAGTTATCAGCACAGTATAGAAAACTACATTCAACAATGATGCCAGCTACAGGTGCTGCTAATTAAAAAGTAAATAAAGTTAAAGTACATACTAAAAGGATAAAATGAAAAATAATAAAAAGATGAAATAAGACATAAGAGAAATAGACATACATATACACACAAAGGATACAAGTGTGATGTACAGTCCAATTTTCCATTGGAAAATAGAATCCTTTGAACTGAAACAACTTCAAACAGTAAGTTTTCTTTCTACAACTCCATACAAAAATCAGGCACTGTTTAGAGATCCCCGAGGGAGGATGCCTCCAATCAAGTTCCTGAGTCTTATGCTAAAAGTTTGGACCTCTTCTGCCCAATTTTGAAATGATGTTTGGTGAGAAGTCATGAGCCTCATTTTGAATTAGCTGAATGCTTTGCATTCAAGCATTCAAATCTAAAATCTAATAATGTGTCTACTCAGAATCTACTCTGTAACAAATCTGAGTGCAATTCAAGTTCCCATAAAAAGTCCATCACTTGCAAAGAGTATCATCACCATCTCCAATATAAATGATCAGCTTCATATGCACACTGAAAATCCTAAGGAATCTACAAAAAGCTATAATAATTCATAAGTAAATTGGCAGAGTAATGACTAAATCACAAAATGTCAGAAAACTATTTTAAACATCAATTGCATTTGTATATGCTATCAATAAAATTAGAACTTAAAATTTAATATTTACTCTTTAAATTTATTCTAATAAGCATTTGTCATTTCCTGTGTTAGAAAAATTCCAATTCCACTTTTCTAGTTGTTTTGAAGTACACAATATGTTTTTGTTAACTATAGTCACCCTATTGTGCTACAGAACACGATATTATTCATTTTATCTACTTATATTTTTGTATCTATTAACCAACCCCGCTTGATCTCTCCCTCTCCACTAACCACCAATCTACTCTCTATCCTCATGAGATTCACTTTTTTAGCTTCCACATAGAAGTGAAAATACATGATATTTGTTTTTCTGTGCCTGGCTTAGTTTACTTAACATAGTGTCCTGCAGGTCCATCCATATTGTTGCAAATGACAGAATTCTTTCATTTTATAGTGAATAATATTCCATTGTGTATATATGCCACATTTTTAACCTATTCATTCATTAATGAATGTTTTCATTGATTACCTATCTTAGTTATTGTGAATACTGATACAATAAACACAGTGCAGATAACTCTTTGAAATACTGATTTCCTTTCTTTTGGGTATAGACCCAGCAGTGAGACTGCTGAATCATATAGTAGTTCTATTTTTAGTTTTTTGAGGAACTTCTATACTGGTCACCATAATGACTGTACTAATTTACATTCCTGCTAACAGTGCAGGAGGATTCTTTCTTTTCATCCTCATCAGAACCTGTTATTGCCTGTTTTTTGGATAAAAGACATTTTAACTGATGTGAGATAATATCTCATTGTAGTTTTGGTTTGCATTTCTTTGATAATTAGTGACATTGAACATTTTTTCATATACTTCTTGGTCATTTGTATGTCTTCTTTTGAAGAATATGTATTCAGATCTTTTGCCAATTTTACATTAATTGTTTTGCTGTTGAGTTAGTGGAACTCCTTATGTATTCTGGTTATTAATCCTTTCTGAAATGGATAGACTGCAAACATTTTCTCTCATTCTGTGGGCTCTGTTCACTTTGTTGATTGTTTCCTTTGCTGTGCAGAAGTTTTTTAGCTTGGTGTGGTCCTATTTGTTCAGTTTTGCTTTGGTTGCCTGTGCTTTTGAGGTCTTAAGAAATCTTTGCCCAGATCAATGTGGTAAGGTATATCCCAGAATGTTTCCCCATCATCAAGTGATGTATTACTGTATATGCAATGTCTGGCAGTCTGTGTCTGTGGCTGGTCTTTATATTTTCTTAACAGTGTCTTTTGAAAATAAAATATTTTTGATTTTGATGAAGTCCAATTTATCATTTTTTATTATCTAGGAAATATTTGCCTGCTCAAAGATCATAAAATTTTCTCTATTTCTTCTAGAAATTTTAAAGTTTTGTTTTAACATTTAGAGATATTTTAGTTACATTTATTTAATTTTCATGTATGTTATGGAGTAAAGGTTCAGATTTGTATTTTTTCATACGGTTATTCAGTTTACCATTAAAATATTTGCTAAAATTATTCATGCCTCCACTAAATTGCCATGCCTTTTTATTATGAAATCATGTCCTTTACAGCAACATGTGTACAGCTGGAGGCTATTATCCTAAGTGAATTAGCGGAGGGACATAAAACCAAATTTCACATATTTTCACTTATAAATGGGAGCTAACCATTGAGTATACATGGACATAAAGATGGCAGCAATAGACACTGGGGACTTCTAGAGCAAAGACGGATGGAGGGGAGTGTGGATTGAAAAACTACCTGTAGGGTACTGTGCTTATTACTTGAGTGACCAAATAATCCATACACCAAAGCTCAACAACATTCAGTTTACTCATGAGGGAAACCTGCACATGTATCTGCTGAATCCAAAATAAAAGTAAAAAAGAAGAAAATTATTTGGTATCATGTTAGTAAATCAATTTCTGAATTCTCTATTCTGTTTCATTATTCTATATATTTATTCTTATGACAACATTACACTTGATATTTCTAGTTTTATGGTAAATCTTCAACTTTAATCTCATGCTATAAAACATTTTTTGCATATAGACCTGCCGTTCTTCAGTTCCTTCTCTTCTTGGTTACCAGAGTTAACATTGTTTGTTTATTTATTAATTTTTATTTTTGGAGACACTGTCTTGCTCTGTTGCCCAGGCTGGAGTGAAGTGGCATGATCACGGCTCACTGTAGCCTTGACTTCCCAACCTCAAGCAATCGTTCCACCTCAGCCTGTTGAGTAGCTGGGGCTATAGGCACATACCACCATATCTAGCTAGCTTTCTGTATTTCTTTTTGGTAGAGATGGGGTCTCACTGTGTTGTCCAGGCTGGTCTTGAATTCCCGGGCTTGAGCACTTCTCCCACCTCTGTCTTCCACAGTTTTGGGGTTACAGGCATGAGCCACTTTGCCTGGTCACCAGAGCTAGCTTTTTTTTTTTAAATCAGAATTACACATTTTTATTTACTTGATGAAAGAGAAGGTAGATTAAGTTCATGAATAAAAAAACAAAGCAGCTAGTGATTTGTGATGTCTGGGGTTTCTTTTGAAATGTGTTTCCTTAGAAAGTTTATAATCCAATCATTTTCTTCTCTTGGCATGATTGATTCAGACTTTGAATAGGACTCTCCTCTGTTTGGGTTCTATAGGTTTTTTCATTTCAATGTAAATTTTAGGGTCAGTGCATTAATTTCTACAAGTTTCCTGGAGTTTTGATTGAAATTATGTTGAATACGTAGACTAATTTGGAGATATTTTAGTTACATTTATTTAATTTTCATGTATGTTATGGAGTAAAGGTTCAGATTTGTATTTTTTCTATATGGTTATTCAGTTTTACATTAAAATATTTGCCAAAATTATTCATGCCTCTGCTAAATTGCCATGGCTTTTTATTATAAAATCATGTCCTTAACAATGTTAACATTGTTACATTGTTACATCTTAACAATGTTGCATCTTCTGACTCATGATTATGGCATAACTTTCTATCAAATTAGATCTTTAATTTTTCTCAAGAATATTTTGTAGTTTATAGTCTACAGATCTGGCATGCATTTTATTACATTCAGCCCTAGTTATTTCATGTTAGAATAAATTTAAAAGTAAACAGTAAAATTTTAAGTTCTAATTTTTAAATTTGTGGTATATGCAAATGCAATTGATTTTTAAAATAGTTTCCTTGTATTCTGTGATTTACTCATTACTTTGTTAATTTACTTATGAGTTATAATAGCTTTTTGTAGATTTCTTTTCTTTTTTTCTTTCTTTTTTTTTTTTTTTTTTTTTTGAGATGGAGTTTTCCTTTTGTTGCCTATGCTGGAGTGCAATGGCATGATCTTGGTTCACTGTAACCTCCACCTGCCAGGATTAAGTGATTCTCCTGCCTCAGTCTCCTGAATAGCTGGAATTACAGGCTACCACCACCATGTGTGGCTAATTTTTGTATTTGTAGTAGAGATGGCGTTTCACCATGTTGGCCAGGCTGGTCTTGAACTCCTGACTTCAGCTTATCCGCCTGTCTAGGCCTCCCAAAGTGCTGGGATTACATGCATGAGCCACCACTCATGGTGGCTTTTTTTAGATTTCTTAAGATTTTCAAAGTGCACATTATGTTGTCTTAGAATAAAGACAGTTTTAAAATATCTTTTGTCCTGTCTTCATACCTTCGTTTCTTTTTTTCTTTTATTTCTTTTGTTTTTTGACTTACTGAACGTGCTACTTGTTTCATTGTAATGTGTAATACAAGTAGTGTTAGCAAACATCCTCTTTTTGTTTCTAGTCTTAGGAAAAAAGCCTTCACTCTTTAATAATTGAGCATGATGTTAGTTGTAAGTATTTTATAGACATTATTTATTAAATTGAGGAAGTTTGTTTCTATCACTAATTTTCTGAGAATTTTACAAGTGAATGTCAAATTTTGTTAACTGTTCTTCCACATCTATTGAGGTTAGCATGTGGTTTTGCTCTTTTTCTGTGTGTGTGTGTGTCAGAGTGTGTGTGTGTGTGTGTGTGTGTGTATAATTATATCTTGAACCAATCTTAAATTCCCAGGGGAAAAATATAGTTGGTCATTGTGTAATCGTACCTTTAGATATTGTTGGATTTGATTTGATAATATTTTGCTAAGGCAAAATTTTTCATGGCTGCATTTATAAAAGATTATTGTAATACCTGTATCTCATTTTGGTATCAGAGAAATGCTAACATTATAAAATAAGTTGGGAAGTAGTCTCACATGCTTTACTTTCTCAAAAGTTTTGTCATTTTGGTATTTTTCCTCATTTAATGATTGATGGAATTCACTATTGAAGTCATTTGGGCCTTGGATTTTGTTGTAACTGTTTTTATTATTATTATTATTATTTATTTATTTATTTAATTTT
>NW_016810872.1:229887-248426 GCF_001698545.2 Rhinopithecus bieti | reverse complement strand
GCACATATACACCATGGAATACTATGCAGCCATAAAAAAGGATGAGTTTGCGTCCTTTGTAGGGACATGGATGCAGCTGGAAACCATCATTCTTAGCAAACTATCACAAGAACAGAAAACCAAACACCACATATTCTCACTCATAGGTGGGAACTGTTGTAACTGTTTACTGAAAAACTTTAATAGATACAGAGTTACTCAGGTTTTCTATTTTTTTTCTTAAATCTGTTTATATATGTTTTTGTCTTTCAAGTAGTTTACCTATTTGATCTGTTACCAAATTTATTGGCATAAATGTAGTTCTTGTATTTTTATTATGCTTTTAATACCTTTTGAACCTGTAGAAATGCTCTCTTTCATACCTGATAATGATAATTACATTCTATGTATCTCCCTCTCTCTTTCTTCTTGTATCTCTTTCTCTGGATGTCTCTCAGTAAGCCTAGAGTTTATCCATTTCATTGTGTTTTTATAGAACTACAGCTTTTGGTTTTATTGATTTTCCTTTTATTCACTTTTAATTTTACTGAATACATAAATGCAACTATAACAAAATGACTAAGAAAAGTTAAAATAAAATATGCGTGAAGGTGTTCCAGACAATTCAAACAATCAAAAAAGTCTAGCTTACTGTTTTAGTATCAGATAAGGTTTAATATAGAACAAAAGGCCTAAATGACACAAAAAAATCTTTATTATGATAATTCACAATGAGTATTTAACAATCATGTATAATGTGCCAAATAACATAGATGCAAAACATAGAACATATGATATGATACAGACAGAATTTGGTAGCAAGAGATTTTAATATACTTCTCTCAGACAATATGAATTTAAAGGGATGAAAAATAAGTGAATACCCAGAAAAATAAAACAATAATAAGTTAGATCTAATTAAGTATAGATAAATATCAAACTATACTCAAAAAAACAGAGCATATTTCTTCTCAAAAAGTACATTATGTACATAGTACATTATGTATATAATGTATTTAATGTACTATACATAAATATATAGTACATTAATAATGACTATATTAGGCACAACCAAAATGAAATGAATTAACAAAATAGAAGCAGTAAAGGCAAAATTCTCTGCTCAGAGAAAAATAAAAGTAGAAAATAAAATCCTAGCTCCTAAAATTAAAATTGTCTTGAAACACTCTTATGATTATAGGAATCCACAATTAAAATTTTGAAATATGTAGAAAATAATAATAATTATAATAGTACCTAGTGGAACCAATTGTATCCAACTAAAATAGTACTCAGAGAAAATACTTCGTTTGTTGTAACAATCAACTGAAAAACTTTCATATAAGTTATTCAGGTATTCTATTTTTTCTTAAATCTGTTTTAATTTTTTTGTCTTTTAAGTAGTCTACGTATTATCTGTTATGAAGCTTACTGGCATAAACATAGTTCTAATTTTAAAAAGCATAAATACATATACTTAAAATGCATATAAATAAGTAATTAATTTAAAAGTATGAAGACATATTCTTAAAAATATAAAAGTATAATACATATATAAAAACATACTTGTGCCCATGACAGGGACAGGGCCTTTCATATATTATCTTGAACACTCACAATAACTCAAAACAGGAAATTAGGTTCAAAGAGGCTAATTAATGTGTCCAGTATTACAGGATTAGTATGCCACTTACCACCTGGAAATCAGGTACAACTTCAAAACCAATGATAACCAAGGTTTACCCAAGTTCAACTGACCATTGTAGTTAACTACATAGACATAAACTATTTCTTCACCTCACTGAGCCACATAACACAACTTTTTCTTTTTAAGTGCCAAGTTTGATATAAATTAGCTAACTTTATTACTATAGTTTGGATTTTATATACATGAAATCTTGTTTTCCTAAAAGATCCAATTAAGATTGCATAAAGGTTTACAACAGTCCTGTTGTATAAATGATTCAACATTCCCACAACAAACTAGATAAACATTTTGCCAATCACTAATTAAAAAGCTGGATCTAAGTACAATAACCTGGAGTCAGTTTGCATTCACATTTCTATTAAAGGCTAATGAATACACAGCTAAACTAATTTAGTCAAATTGTTTCTTCATTGTGTTCAAAGTTAAAACTAACAATTCAGCTTTAGCCGTGAGTCTTTCAAATTATTTTTTTCTCCCCTATTGAGTAAAAGTCTAATTAAAAGCTTTTAGTCTTTCACGTTGTGCAGGCTGTTAAATGATATTGTTTAGTCCACAGAGATTCCATTATTACTTGGCTTTAAAATATGCAATTCTACAAGGATTTTTTTAACCCACTTTGCCCGGAAGGTTTTGTGTTCTAAAATTTAATCTGATAAGATTTTAAATTGTGAAACAAAAGAAAAAATTTAATTAAGTATTTGTTGTAAGGTTTTAATTCAGCCCTAAAACTTATTGACTATAATAGGTAAGTTTCAAGTCAGGTAGTGTAGAGATGTCAGAAATGTTCAAAACTCTATGTAGTACATGTAGGTTTCACTCTGCATACTTGCAAACAGGAGTGGCTATATAATTTGCAAGGCCTAGTACAAAGTGAAAATGCAGGGCCGCTTGTTCAAAAACTATTATGAATTTCAATATGTCGACAACAGAGCATTAAATCAATCACAAGGCGTTTCTGACTATGGCGTTGTGCAGCCACACAGATTGCAATGCCCATGGATTCAGCCCTGTTGAGAAGTATGGTGTGTAGAAATGTCACATTATATTAGTATTACCTTTTACATTAAACTGATTCCCCAAATCCTATTCTACTAGACTGCCATAAATTTCACATGTTTTTGAGCTCTCCAGCTTGGTGGTGTAGGGGACTTTCAGACACTGAAGACTTCTGGTCTTCCTGCTACTGAAATGCTCCTCGTCCAAGCTCATTGTTCTGTATCTGCTGCTGAAGATATTTTGCTGGACTGGAAACTTGGTAGTTAGGAGCCAACCTTTCTAGCCACACCAAGCTTTAGTCCGTATCAGTATATTTTGAGAATGAAAGGGGGCATACTGACCTAATTGGCCTACAAAAGGACTGTCCAGGACAGCTGGGCTGAGTAGTTACCTTCGTGTAACCATTTACATTGAAAGTTCAGCCGCCCCATTCTTTTTTTTAAAATTTATGTATTTATTTATTTAGTTTAATGTTTTAAAATTATACTTTAAGTTCTAGGGTACATGTGCACAGCGTGCAGGTATGTTACATATGTATACATGTGTCATGTTGGTGTGCTGCACCCCATTAACTCAGTCATTTACATTAGGTATATCTCTAATGCTATCCCTCCCCCTACTCCCTCCCCACAATAGGACCCAGGTGTGCTGGAATGCTCCCCTTCCCTGTGTCCAAGTGATCTCATTGTTCAATTCCCCACTATGAGTGGAGAACATGCGCGGTGTTTGGTTTCTGTCTTGTGTAGTTGCTTGAGAATGATGGTTTCCCAGCTGCACTCATGTCCGCTACAAAGGACACAAACTCATCCTTTTATTGGCTGCATAGTATTCCATGGTGTTATGTACCCACATTTCTTAATCCGTCTGTCACTGATGGGGGCGTTTGTTGATTCCAAGTCTTTGCTATTGTGAATAGTGCCGCAATAAACATACGTGTGGGGGGCCCATTGGTGGTCTTATAGCAGCATGGTTTATAATCCTTTGGGTATATCCCCAGTAACGGGATGACTGGGTCAAATGGTATTTCTAGTTCGAGATCCTTTGAGGAATGGCCACCACTGTTTTCTACAATGGTTGCACTAGTTTACAGTCCCACCAACAGTGTAAAAGTGTTCCTATTTCTCCACATCCTCTCCAGCACCTGTTGTTTCCTGATTTTTTAATGATCTCCATTCTAACTGGTGTGAGATGGTATCTCATTGTGGTTTTGATTTGCATTTCTCTGATGGCAAGTGATGATGAGCATTTTTTCATGTGTCTGTTGTCAGCCGCCCCATTCTTAGCAGAACACACACACCTCCAGGATCCCCGTGGAGGAGTGTGCAAGCCTCCTGCCTGCCACCTAGTATGGGCAGCCCTGGCATGCAGAAGACAATATGTATTAGTCTGAACTGACTATTATTTTCTCCCTTTCTCCTGTTACTAAAGTGATCAGAGATATTAACAGTTTCTCATTTTGGTTCTTCTAGCTCTTTAACTTTTCAGAGGGACAGTTAGGTAGCCAGAACTTTTAAATACTGCAAAACTTTTAAACTAATATTATTAAGGAGTGGGATATCTCTTAAAGTGTTTTTTTTTTTTTTCCACGTAACAAGTGTATGAACTTAAAACAAACTAAAACATATAAAATATTTTGAAGAAAATGTTTCTTAAATATATCTATTTCTCTGCCTTCAAAAAGCAAGTTCAATGTATGTAATACATTTGTTCCTTGATTATGCAGAGTGGTCATATGAATTAAAGTACAATAATTAAAAATCCATGCTCTGGAGTTACACTGCCTGGGTAGAAGTCTTTGCTTAGCTGTGAGACCTTGAACAAAGTTCTTAAATTCTCCATGTCTCAGTTCCTTTATCTGTAAAATAGAGATACTAACAGTTTCCACATTATAGTGTTGTGGTGAATATAAATGCCAACATATTTATAAAGTACTATGAACAGTACACTAGTTGATAAATGTGAATAACCACAATTAAAATTTTACTTTTTGATAAATTATTTTATTGATAAAATAACTCAGAAGCATTTGTACCACGAATAAATGTTCCCATTTTGAGCTTCTAAGTCTGCTTTAAAATAAAAATGTGTTAGTGTTTCAAATATCAGAGCTATCCATCAATAGCATGTTGCTCCTTTTCCCCATACCTCTTCTAGTTGATTTTCTACTCAGTTATGATTCATTTTCTTAGAGTTATTCCTCAAGTGAGCATAGGGTTAGGTACAGAGTAAAACTGAATGACTCTCTTAATAGTAGAACAGACAAATTTTAATATATGGCCTTTCCAGACCTTGATTTGAGCTGATTCATTTTTTAATTCTTTCCAGATACTTTATCAGGCTCTCAATAATTTGGTCTTCCTGCTACTGAAATGCCAACTAATGGGATACAAGTTAAGTGAGCATTGTAATTATCTCACAGGTTTATTGTGAAGATGAAATAATATATAAATATAACACAAGAAAATTTTTGTAGACACTTCAGTGATATATGCATTCTGTGTTAATATTTCTGACTCACATGCTAATATGATTAGATATAGTACTTTAAGAAATATAAAACCAATTTATATAAAATAGGGATGATTGTTCCTTTACTACAACTCCTAAATCCAGTGTCCAATCTATGGGCTTTCTCTGAGGAGAGGAGTACAGTTCCTTAGGTAATAGCCTTGCAAAGTGAAGAATGAAAGATTTTCTCTGCAGCTGCAGGCCGCAGAGGACTAGCAGCTCCTTGAAAGTTGAGGCACCTTAACTGATTTCATTCTGTCTTGACTTAAAAACATAATTTTAAGGTGAAAAGAATCTTTTAAAATGTTTTATGACATAGACTTGACCTATGTATTCTTGAAAATTTTGTAATGAGTCTTAGGATATTTGTTATTTATTCCATCATCCTGCTTTTCATGAGATTTAACATTTGAAAGATTTATTTTTCCCATGTGAACTGACTCTTCTGACCCTAGTTGTCATAATTCAAATATAAATCAAAGCGTGTCTTGGAAATTACCAAGTCAGAGAAATCCGAGTTATTGGAAATTCTGTAAAATGTCTTCAGGTTGTTCTCTCTTACCCACTCCATTCCCTATTAAGTTTCCTTGATCCAACCTTTCTTTTCTTAATTTCTTCTTCAACCTTTCTCAAAATCTTAACTATGTTAAGAAAGCCATACATTCTTAATTTTACATTTTGCACATAATTTACAATTGATTCACCACATTTTACCTGAGCATAATAAATTCTGTGAAAATCTTGTTGTCTCTTTAAGATGGTTGCAGAAAACTCAGTCCCCAGCTGAGAGGAGTCCTTCCCTCTTAAGAGTTTACAAGTCCTCAGACAACAACTTACAGAACCCTGTTTTCAGTATGAAGTCTTAATCACTCATGTTTCTCATTTAAAGCTTGTAATTATAGTAATTAGGAAAAAATGACTTTATTGTTTCCTTATCATTGCTAATGCTACCTTAACCAAATTTTCTTAGAATAGAAGAAAAACAGATAATCCTACAATTTACTCTTCAGGAATTTTTACACAAACTTAGTTTCAGTTTCAATAAGATGCAACATTCAGATGGAAACATTTTAGGAATAGTTAATGGCCCAAATAAATCCTGCTTATTACCCCCACTAAATTATCTACTTGCTAGCATAAAACTATCTCAATAACAGTTAAATTAAAAATGTAATTAAATGAGATTTCAGTGCAGAGGAACAAACTGGTGAAACTTCCCATTTAAAGTAACCTTCAATAGTCAGCCAAGTCCTTAAGTCTTCAGAGAGCCATTCTTTTAGCAAAAAAGATCATATTCATGATTGTCTAGTTGTTAGTACCCATTTGTATCACTTTAGTCCCTTAAAAGAACTTTATCTGAAACAGTCACTTTCTGTTTTCATGTCAGCCTCATTTTCTCTTGACAATCGCCTTTTCAAAGTGCTCTCCTGTCCCACAAGAGTCATGGCACCATTTGGAGTTCTGAGATAGAGTCCACAGCAATAATGTCAGAGACGAGGACTCCATGCATATTAGAACGTTTTCCCAGAGCCATTCCTCCTCTTATTATTATTTTTACAAATTTGAAATCCAAAAGGTCCTAGAAAATTTTCATTAGCTCACAAAGTGGCCAGTTAAATTAATTGGCTTGTTTAAAGTTCTGTCTCAGTCAGAGGCAGAGCGGAAACCAGAACCCAGGTCTCTACCACTGTTTTTATTAAGCCTCTGTAAGGTTACTGGTTGCTAATTTTGTATTTGTAATTTCATGAATTTCTGTTTTGCTTTTTTTTTTTTCTCGTGGTTCCTTCTCTATGCACTTGTTTTTCTTTAATCCATCAAGACCGATTATTTCTTATTTCATTTACGTTCATGTTGCTGGTTTTTTGTTTATGTTTTTCTCTTTCAAGCCTTTTCAGTACTTCCATTTCAAAATATCTAAGTGAATGAGTGAATTGAATGAATAAATAAACCCTAGAGCAGAATAGCAGAGGTAGTACAGGGTTTAGAAATATTTATGTAATACTTTGTCTGCTGGTATCTTTTTCATGGTGCTCAGTTATACATTACATAAGGGCTAAACTCACTGTTTCTAAACATTTTTAAATTTAAAGCTATTTTTGAGTCGGGCAAAATTGCAATTGTCTCCTGTAACAAATTGCCACAAAATGAATGGTTTAAAAGAACACAAATTTATTATCCCACAGTTCTATAAGTCAAAAGTCTGGATGGAGTCAGCTTGGTCCTCTACAATGGGTGTCTTGAAGCTGAAATCAAGGCGTTGGCGGCCCTGCACTCTTATCTGGAGGCTGTAGGGGTGAACCTGCTTTCTTGCTAATTCAGGTTATTGCCAGAATTCAGGTCTGTGCAATTCTAAGACTGAGGTCCCTCTTTCCTTACTGAATGTCAGTGGGGAGCCTCCCTTTCCTCTTTAAGACTGCCTACACTCCTTGGCACCTTGGCCCTTCCATGATATTAGATTGAATTCACTCAGATAATCCAGGATAATTTCCCCATATTACAGCCTGTAACCTACTTATATCTAAATCCCTTTTGCCATGCAATGTAACATATTCCTATGTTCCAGGGATTAGATGGGGATATCTTTGATGAACCATTCTGCCTACCACTGCCCCCGAATTTGAGTTCTTATAAGGAATACTCCTCAATCATGTTTAATTTGCATATCACTGAGAATAATTAGTAAGCCTCTGAAAGCATGAAACTTATAAAATTCTTGTCAATAACCTAGAATCTGTATTTGGGAAAATATAAGTTTTAAAATTTGCATATACTAAGCTTCATTCTTTCTGTGATAAAGTTCTATAGATACATGCATAATGCCATATATCTATCATTACAGTATCATACAGAATCATTTCACCTGTATGCTTCACTTATTTCTTCTGCCCTTTTCCTACACCCATAGTAACCACTGATCTTTTTACTGTCTCTATTAATTTTACATTTTCCAGAATGTCATATAATTGGAATCATACAATATATAGTCTTTTCATATTGACTTCCTTCACTTAGCAGTGTGCACTCAAGGTTTCTCCATATCATTTCATGATTTGATAGTTTGTTTCTTTTTATTGCTGAATAGTATTCCATTGTATGATGGTACCACAGTTTTTTCACCTATTTAAGAGCATCTTTGTTGCTTCTAGTTTTTAGTAATTATGAATAGAGATGCTGTAAGTGTTCATGCACAAATGTTTTGTGGACATAATCTTTCAACTCAATTGTGTAAATAACTATGAGCATGATTGTTGGATTGTATAAGACTAGGTTTAACTTTGTAAGAAATAGCTAAACTGTCTTCTGAAGTGTTTATATCAGTTTGCATTCCCACAAGCAATAAATGAAAGTTTCTGTTGCTCCATGTCTTTGCTAGGATTTGGTATTGTCAGTTTTTTGGATTTCAGCTATTCTGAGAGATGTATAGTGGTATCTCATTGTTTTAGTTTGCATTTTTTTTTATGACAAATGATGTTGAACAACTTTTTATATACTTATTTTTTCATCTACGTATCTTCTTTTGTGAGGTGTTTTTTTTGGATATTTGTCCCATTTTTGTTTTTTGTTTGTTTTCTTATTGTAGAGTTTTTTGTGTGTGTGTTTTTTTTTTTTTTTTGAGACGGAGTCTCGCACTGTCGCCCAGGCTGGAGTGCAATGGCCAGATCTCAGCTCACTGCAAGCTCCGCCCCCCGGGTTTACACCATTCTCCTGCCTCAGCCTCCCAAGTAGCTGGGACTACAGGCGCCCGCCACCTCGCCCGGCTAGTTTTTTTTGTATTTTTTTTAGTAGAGACGGGGTTTCACCGTATTAGCCAGGATGGTCTCGATCTCCTGACCTCGTGATTCGCCCGTCTCGGCCTCCCAAAGTGCTGGGATTACAGGCTTCAGCCACCGCGCCTGGCCTATTGTAGAGTTTTGTGTTTTGTATATTTTGAATAGAATACAGTTATCAGATATGTTTAAATATATTTTTGGTTAATCTGTGTCTTGTCTTTTCATTCTCTGAAAAGTGTCTTTTACAGAGCTGAAGTTTTTAATTTTAGTAAATTCCAACTTACCAATTTTTTTCTTTTCATGCATTTTACTTTTGGTGTTGTATCTAGAAACTTATCAAGCTCAAGGCCACCTAGATTTCTCCCTTGTTTCCTGTAGAAGTTTTATAGTTTTAAGTTTACATTGAGTTAATTTACGTGAAAAGTATAATAAAGTCTGTGTCTAGATTCTTTTTAGATGGATGTCTAATTGTTTCAGCATCATTTGTTGAAAAGACAGCTCTTTCTCCATTGAGTTTCCTTTGCTCGTTTCATTAAAGATTACTTTACTATGTTTGTGTGGATTTGTTTCTGAACTCTTTATTCTGTCCCATTGTTCTATGTGTCTATTTGTTTGCCAATGCTATATTGTCTTGATCATTGTAGCAGTATAGTAAATTTTGAAGAAAGTGTTGTCAATCCTCCAACTTTATTCTTCTTCAGTATTGTTTTGGCCATTATGCACTTTTTTTTTGCCTTTTCATATGAACTTTATAATCACTTCAGCAATGTCCATGAAATATCTTGCTTGTATGTTGACTACATTTTGACTTAGATTATAGATTAAGTTGGAAAGAATGAACATCTTAACAATACTGTGTAATTTAATTCGTAAACCAGAATATATCTTTATTTATTTAGATTTTCTCTGATTTCATTTGTCAGAGTTTTGTAGTTTGCTGAATATAGATTATAAACA
Source organism: Rhinopithecus bieti (assembly GCF_001698545.2). Taxonomy (NCBI): domain Eukaryota; kingdom Metazoa; phylum Chordata; class Mammalia; order Primates; family Cercopithecidae; genus Rhinopithecus; species Rhinopithecus bieti. The sequence goes on along the minus strand of NW_016810872.1, from coordinate 238,508 downwards.
TATTTTGTTAATACTTAAGTATTTAACTTTTGATGCTAATATAAATGATTTTTTTAAAAATTTCAAACTCCAATTCATTGTTATGTAAAGAAAAACCATTAACTTTGGATATTTGCCTTATATCCTGTGCTCTTGCTAAAATTATTTCTTAATTCTGGGATTTTTGTTGATTATTCAGGATTTTCTATTAATACATAAACAGTCATGTAATCTATGAAAAAGGTAGTTTTGTTTATTTCTTCCCAATTTCTATGTTTTATTTATTCCTCTTATCTTAAATCACTGTCTACTATGTCTAGTATAATATCAAATAAGAGAAGTAAAAGGGAACATGTTCATTTTTTCCCAATCTTGGAAAACAAAGCATCTAGTTTCTCACAATTATGATGTTTTTATTAGGTTGTTTTGTAGATATCTTTTATTAAGTGGAGGAAATTTTCCTCAATTCTTCATTTGCTGAAAATTTTTTATCATATGTGGGTGTTAGATTTTGTCAAATGCTTTTACTATATCAATTGATATAATCATGCAATTTTTCTTCTTTACCCTGTTGATGTGGTGGATTACATTAATTAATTTTCAAATGTTGAACCAGCCATGCACACTTAGCATAAATCTGGAATTGGTCATGGTATAAAATTCCTTTATACTTCATTGTATTAAATTTACTAATATTTTATTGAAGGTTTTCACAACTTGGTTCATAATAGGTATTGTCTATAATTTTCCTTTTTGTAAAGTCTTTGGTTTGCCCTCAATACTTATCAAATATACACAATATTTATCATTTTAACCATTCTTAAGTGTATGTTTTAATGGCATCAAATGCATTCACATTGTAGTATAGCTATCACCACTATTGATACCCAACATGTTTTCATCAATCTGAACAAAAGCTCTGTATCCATTAAACCATAGCATTTCTCTCCCCATCTCCCCATCCCCTGGTAACTTCTGTTCTACTTCCTCTGTCTACAAATTTGCCTTTTCGAAGAACCTCATATTTGTACTTCTGTATATTTTTACATATGCTGTTTGTCCTTCTGTGTTTGGCTTATTTCACCCAGCATAATATTTTCAAGGTCCATCCATGTTGTAGCACATATCAAACATTTTATTACTTTTCATGGCCAAATATTTTATTGTATACGCATATACCACATTTTCTTTATCCATTCATCTGTTGATGGATATTTCTGTTGTTTTTACCTTTTTGCTTTTGTGAACTGTGCCACTATGAACACAGGTATAAAAACTTTGATGAAGTCTCTGCTTTCAATTCTTAGGTATATATATGTGTGTGTGTGTGTGTATATATACATATATATATATATATATATATATATCCAAAAGAGTGAAATTGCTATTTTATATGGTAGCTCTATTTTTAAGTTTTTAGGAAAACTTCACACTATTTTCCATAATAGTTATACCAATTTACATTTCCACCAATGGTGCACAAAGGATCCCTTTTCTTAACATCCTCAGCAACACATTTGTCTTTTTGATAGTAGCCGTTTAAATAGGTATAAGATAATATCTCATAGTGGTTTTGATTTGCATTTCCCTGCTGGTTGGTGATGTTTAGTATTTTTTAGTCCATTTTTCAAATGGGTATTGTGTTTTTTTTTGCTATTTAGTTGTTTGAGTTCCTTATATGTTTTAGATGTTAATGCTTTATCAGATGGTTTGCAAATATATTCTTCCATAGGAGAAAATTGTAGGTTTTCTCTTAACTTTGTTGCTTTTTTTAATTAGCTGTGCTGTGCAAAAATATTTTAGTTTTGATGCAATGCCATTTGTCTGGTTTTGCTTTTGTTGTCTGTTCTATCAAGGTTATATTTAAAAAAATCATCGCCCAGAGCAATGTCAAGAACCTTTTCCCCTATGTTTTCTTCTATTAGTTTTATAGTTTCCGATATTATGTTTAAGTCTTTAATCTATTTTGAGGTTTTTTTTTTTTTTTTTTTCGTTTAGAGATGGAGTCTCGCTCTGTCACCCAGACTGGAGTGCAGGGGCACAATCTCGTCTCACTGCAACCTCTGCCTCCCGGGTTCAAGCAATTCTCCTGCCTCAGCCTCCGGAGTAGCTGGGACTACAGGTGCTCAACTCCACAGTCGACTAATTTCTTTTGTATTTTAGTAGAGATGGGGTTTCACCATGTTTCCCAGGCTGGTCTTGGACTCCTGAGCTCAGGAAATCCGCCCGCCTTGGCCTCCCAAAGTACTAGAATTGCAGACATGAGCCATTGCACCCAACAGAGTTGATTTTTTGTGACATGAGATATGAGATAGGGTTCACTTTTATCTGTCTGTATGTGTATATCCAGTTATCCCAACACAGTTTTTTGAAGATATTATCCCTTCCTCATTGTGTGTTCTTGGCACATTTGTCAAAATCAATTGACTGTAAAATGTAGATGATTTCTGCCTTACTTTCATTATTTATTCAAAAGTCATTCAGTTGCAGGTTGTTCAATTTCTATGTAGTTGTGTGGGTTTTAGTAAATTTATTAGTCTTGAGTCCTAATTTGACTGTACTCTGGATCAAGAGACTGTTACGATTTCAGTTTTTTTGTATTTGCTAGAGAGTGTTTTACTTCTGATTATGTAATTGATTTTAGAGTATGTGCTATGTGTTGATGAGAAAATGTATAGTCTGTTGGTTTTGGGTGAACGGATCTGTAGATCTCTGTCAGGTCCATTTGATCTAGGGCTGAATTCAAGTCCTGAATATCTTTGGTAATTTTCTGTCTCGATGGTCTGTCTAGTATTGTCAGTGGGGTGTTAAAGTTTCCTACCATTATTGTGCAGGATTCTATGTTTCTTTGCAGGTCTCTAAGAACTTGCTTATGAGTCTATGTGCTCCTGTACTGGGTTCATAATATTTAGAATATTTAGATTTTCTTGTTGAATTGAACCCTTTACCATTATGTAATGTCCTTCTTGTATTTTTTGGTCTTCATTTGTTTAAAGTCTGTTTTGTCAGAAACTGGGATTGTGACCTCTGCTTTTTTCTGTTTTCCGTTTGCTTTCTAGAATTTTCTCCATCCCTTTATTTTGAGCCTATGTGTGTTGATGGTGCTGAGATAACTAGCTAGCCATATGCAGAAGATTGAAACTGGATCTTTTCCTTACACTATGTACAAAATTAGCTCAAGATAATTTAAGGACTTAAATGTAAAACTAAAACTATAAAACTCTGGAAAATAACTTAGGCCATATCATTCAGGGCATAGGCACAGGCAAAGATTTCATAATGAAGACACCAAAAGCAATTGGAACAAAAGTAAAATTGACAAATGAGATCTAATTAAACTAAAGACCTTCTACAAAACAAAAGAAACTATCAACAGAATAAACAGACAACCTACAAAATAGAACATTTTCCAAACTAAACATCTGACAAAGGTCTAATATCCAGTATCTATAAGAAAGCTTAAATTTATGAGAAAAAAAAACATTAAAAGTGACAAAAGGACATGAACAGGCACCCTCAGAAGAAGACATTTGTACGGCCAACAAACATATAAAACAAAGCTTAACATCCCTGTCATTAGAGAAATGCAAATCAAAACCACAATGAGATACCATCTTGCGCCAGTCAGAATGGCTATTATTAAAAAATCAAAAAAACAAAAGATGCTGGCAAGGTTGTAGAGAACAAGGAACACTTATACACAGTTGGTGGGAATGTAAATTATTTCATCCATTGTGGAAGACAGCGTGAGGATTCCTCAAAGACCTAGAGGCAGAAATACCATTTGATCCTGCAATCCCATTACTGCATATATACCCAAAGGAATATAATTCATTCTATTACAAAGATGCATGCACACTTATGTCCATTGCAGCACTATTCATAATAGCAAAGATATGGAATTAACCTAAATGCCCATCAATGATAGACTGCATAAGGAAAATGTGATTCATATACACCATGGAGTACATACTAGGCAATTGTTAAAAAATAATAATAATAAAAGAGATTATGTCCTTCGCAGGGACATGGACAGAGTTGGAGGCCATTTTCCTTAGGGAACTAATGCAGGAACGGAAAATCAAATACTGCACATTCTCAGTTATAAGTGGGAGCTAAATTATGAGAACACATGGACACATAGAGGGGAACAACACACACTCAGGCCTATTGCAGGGTGGAGGGTGGGAAAAGGGAGAGGATCAGGAAAAGTAACTAATGGGTACCAGGTTTAATATGAGTAATGAAAGAATGTGTACAACAAACTCCCATAAAACACATTTACCTATGTAACAAACCTGCACATGTACCCCTGAATTTAAAATAAAAGTCAATTGACTGTATATACGAGAGTTTATTTCTGACCTCTCTCTTTAATTCTACTAGTATGTATATCTGTTCTTAAACCGATATCAGTTTCTCTTGGTTATTGTAGCTTTTAGTAAGTTTCAGTGTCAGGAAGTGTGATTTCCTTACATTTATTCTTCTTTTCAGTATTGTTTTGGTTCTTCAGGAACCCTTGAGATTTTACATCAGTTTAAAGATTAGCATCTCCCGTTTTGTATGAAAATCTGTGGCAATTTTGATTGGCATTGTGTTAAATCTATAAATTGCTCTGGGTAGTATTGACATCTTAACAACGTCAAATTTTCTTCCTTGAGTACAAGATGTCTGTCCACTTTTCAAGGTCTTTAATTACTTTTGGCAGTGTTTTAAAATTTTGAGTGTACAAGACTTTTACTTTCTTGATTAAATTTATTTCTATGTATTTAATTAGTTTAGTCACATTGTACAAAGTATTCACAATTTCTTTTGGGGTTGTTTGTAGATAGTGTATATTAAAACAACTGATTTTTGTATGTTGATCTTGTATCCTGCAACTTTAAATAAATTTTTATAATTTAATTGTACAAAATACATAACTTTATTACTCTAGTAGCTTTATTGTGGATTATTTGAAGTTTTGAATGTTTGGGATTAGGTCATTTATAAATACAGTTTTCTTTTTTCCTTTCCAGTTTGGATGCTTTCTATTTCTTTTCTCTTTATTTCTATTTCTAATAGTTCTGTTTAAAACTTACCGTACAATGTTGAACAGCAGTGTTGAAATATTCTTGTCATGTTTCTGATTTTGGAAGAATGCTTTCAATCTTTCAATCTTTCATCACTGAATATGATGTTAATTGTGGGCTTTTCATAAATACCATTTATAAAATTTGAACTCACAGAAGCAAAGAATAGAGGCTGGGACTGGAGGAGGATAGGGAGATGTTCAAAGATTGCAGAGTTTCACTTAGAATGAATAAGTTTGGAGATCTATGAACAGCATGGTAGTTATAGTTAATAACAATGCTTTGTATACTTAAACACTTCTAAGATTTGATTGTTTAAATGTTCTCACCACAGGCAAGCAGATACATAGAAAAGGTGTTCATATGTTAATTGGCTTGATGTAATCATTTTACATTATATATGTCTATCAAATCATCACATTATACACTATAAATATATAGCATTTTTATTTATTAATGTTACCTAAATAAAGCTGAAGGAAATTTTAAAAATACCCTTTATTATTTAGAGGAATTTCTTCTAAATTTCTAGTTGTCTAAGAGTTTTTAATCATAAAATGGTGTTGAATTTTGTCAAATGCCTTTCTGCATCAAATGAGATGATCATGTGATTTTTTTCTTCATTCTCTTAATGTGATATTATTATATTGATTTACTCTCTTATTTTGAACCACTCTTGCATTTTTGAGATAAATCCCACTTGGTCTTTGTTAATAATTCCTTTAATATGCTGGTGGATTCGACTGACTAATATTTTGTTTAGAAGGTTTACATGCATACTTATAAGAAATGCTGGCCGGACCCGGTGGCTCAAGCCTGTAATCGCAGCACTTTGAGAGGCCGAGACGGGCGGAATCACTAGGTTCAGGAAAATCGAGACCATCCTTGCTACACGGTGATCACCGTTCTCTACTAAAAAAAAATTAAAAAACTAGCCGGGCGAGGTGGCGGGCCTGTAAGCCCAGCTTACTGGAGAGCTGATGCAGGAGAATGGCGTAAACCTGGGGGCAGAGCTTGCAGTGAAGCTGAGTGCAGCACTGCACTCCAGCCTGGGCCCAAAACAGGCAGACTCGTCTCAAAAAAAAAAAAAAAAAAAGAAATGTTAATTTGCTATTTTCTTTTGATAAACATCTTTATCTGGTTTCGGTTTGGCAGTAAATGCTAGCCTCATATACGATGAATAGGAGTTTTTTTTTTCTTCAGCTTTTTTGGAAGAGATTGAGAAAGATTGATATTAATTCTTCTTTAAATGTTCAGTATAATTCACTGATGAAGCCATCTAATCCAGAACTTTTCTCTGTTGGAAAGTGTTTGTTTGCTTATTCAGTCTCTTACTATAAATCTATTGAGATATTTTTATTTCTCCTTGAGTTAGTTTAGGTAATTTGTATGTTTCAAAGAATGTGTCTTTTTTTAGGTTATCTAATTTGTTAATATATATTTTTCATAGTATTCATAATTATTTTTATCTCGGTAAGGTTGGTAGTAATCTTTCCACTTTCCTTCTTAATTTTAGTTTTTGCATATTCTCTCTTCTGTTCCTTGTCAGTCTAACTTAAGGTTTGTTAATTGTGTTTATATGTTCAAAGAGCTAACTTTTAGTTATACTAATATTTCTCTATTATTTTTCTATTCTCTTTTTTGTTTATCTTTGCTCTATTCTTTATTGAGCTAAGTTTTTTTCTTCCTTCTGCTAACTTTCGGTTTGACTTGCTCATCTTTTGCTACTGTTTTAAAATATAAACTTAGGTGTAGACTTGGGGTCTTTCTTGTTTTTTAATGTAGGTATTTACAGCTATAAATTCCACTCCTTTTGCTGAGTCCCATAAGCTTTAGTATGTTGTGCTTTGTTTTCATCTGCCTTTATATATTTTCTAATTTTTTTTGGGGGGGGGTTATTCTTTGACCCATTATTTTTATAAGAGTGTGTTGTTTAAATTCATATTTTTGTGTGAGTTTTCTGTTTTCCTTCTGTTATTGATTTCTAACTTCATTCCATTGATCTCTGAAAAGACACTGTGTAATTTCAATATTTTAAATATACTAGGACTTGTTTTGTGTCCTTATATATGGTCTCTGTAGTCCCTTATATTTGGGCTTTTTCCTCTTATTTCTACTAGGTCTGATTCTCATACCATTGCCTTTTTTGTATGAATTAATATTAATAATATTTTACATATTTTATAACCTTATGACAAGTCATAAGGAAAGTATAAGTTTCAAATTTATAAGATTTCCCATTTCTGTACTGACCTTAGTAAGTCATTTAATCTCTCAGTTTATGTCTAATAAACCCAAAATTTTCTTCATGTTAAACATGAATGACTAGGTGTTTTAGCTGTCAAAGACTAAGTTCTGATTTTCAAAGATGAAACTAAAGCTGTATATTTTTCTTTTACCTGAGGAGATTCCTTCACAGAGACTGCAGTCATATAAATAAAATTATAACTAATTGCTGCTTCTGCTACCTTTTGACCCAGGAAAGAAAAACGAGGGTGCCTGGCCTAGGGAACAGTAAGGATTACAATTTTCTCTTCTCTAGGCAGAGCATGAACAGAAACTTGCAGCCATTGTCCTAACAGCAGGCAGGTACCCAAAGAGCATTGGGTCAAATTTTGCAGGGAGAGACACATAAACTTTGTAAGTGGATGTTGGTAGGTGCCATTCATCTAAATGTGGGGAGAGGAGTCTGTGCCTTCCTACCTCAGCCTGTTCCAGAGAATGTAGAAGAGCATTAATTACTGTATGACATCACTTGATAATTATGACTCTTACTGAGAATGACATTCATGAGCACCAATCACTAAATAATCTCTCCAAGTAACCTCACTGAAAATAAATTTCAAGTTTTAATCTCAACATAGCTTTTAGAACTAAATTCAAACAAAAAAAGGTGAAAATAAGTCCTCCTTATTCCAGCTAATGAATTTTCTTCAGGAAAATAATTTCAATTTATTGTTTGGTCATATCAGCCTAGCTGGACTCTAAATCAGTATTGAATATCTACAATAGGTTCTCTGGTCTCAGATTTATAAAAGAAATCTTTGCATTCTAAATATATATGGTTATTCCTGAGAATGAGAATGCCTATTCTTCCCCTCATGACTAGTTTATCATTCAACAGAAGATGTTTGCGTTTCTAAATATTCAGTACGGTTTATTCAGTCCACAATATAAATTGAAGATGAGAACTGTACATTTGCAATTTAGGAAATATAATCAATCAGGTAAAAATAAAAGTTCATGTGTAAGTAAGAAAATGTAAATAAAATGTGAATATGTATTTTCTCCATTATTTAGCTCTTACTTCTTCTAATATTTAGTAAAATTTTTATTTACTTGTACAATCTCCAAATCAGACACCTGAAAAATGAATTTGCTTTTTTTTTCTTAAATCACAATAGTTTGGAAAAATAGGATATCTTTTGGGCTTATTTTGCATTTTACTTCTAAATCTTAACTGAAGCCTGGAATATTTTATGCAAGGAATAAACACTTATGGTCAGAAATAGTTCATAATAATTAAGGGCTGGAACAGAGTCATGCCAGGATGGGACTAGAATGTGCATT
>NW_016810872.1:224084-229530 GCF_001698545.2 Rhinopithecus bieti | reverse complement strand
TTTTTTGTATTTTTAGTAGAGACGGGGTTTCACCATGTTAGCCAGGATGGTCTCGATCTCCTGACCTCGTGATCCGCCCTTCTCGGCCTCCCAAAGTGCTGGGATTACAGGCTTGAGCCACCGCGCCCGGCCTAGAATGTGCATTTTATAGTGTACTATGAGGTTGAGAGTTCAGGGACAGGGATATGCATGGATTGGAGCCAATCAAATTATTGACAATCACTAGAAAATAATGCACAGTAAAGTCTGAGGGCAGGAAATAGCAGCAGAAATGAATCTGTTCCCGGGAGAATAGGACCAATGTTATAGGCATAGGTAGAGATATTTTCTGAAGTCAGAATACGTTGAATGTAGTAGGATTGGAAATGAATGTTGATAGGTCTATCACGATTTGATAGGCATAGGAAATCTTGCTAATTCAAACTTATGAAGTATACATCTACTTTTTCTGAGAGTTTTATACATGCGGCTTTTATATTTAGGTCTTTATTCTATTTTGAGTTAATTTTTATATATGGTGTGAGGGGCCTAATTTATTCTTTTGCATGTGGATATTTAGTTGTCCCAGCACCATTTGCTGAAAGACTACTCTTTCTCTGTTGAATGGCAATGGCACCCTTTTCCAGAATCAGTTGATCTTGTTGTATGGCCTTATTTCTGGACTTTCAACACTATTCCTTTGGTCTATAAGTCAATTCTTCTGCTAGCACCACACTCTCTTTATTATTGTAGTTTTGTAGTAGCTTTTTAAATTGTGAAATGTGAGCCTCCCAACTTCATTCTTCTTTTCTAATATTGTTTTTGCTGTTTGCGGCCCCTTGCATTTTCACATGAATTTTAAGATTATCTTCTCTATTTACCAAAAAAGGTAGGTAGAATTTTGATAAAGACTGCATTGAATCTGTAGCTCAATCTGGGCGATATTGCCTTCTTAACAATATTCAGTCTTTCAATCAATAAGCACAAAATGCTTTCCATTTATTTAGATCTTTTTAAATTTCTTTGAATAATATTTATAGTTGTCAGTGTATAAAGCTTATATTTTTTTGGTTGATGGTAGAATTATTTTATTAATTTCATTTTCAAATTGTTTATTGCTAGAGTATAGAAATTCAATTGCCTTTTGTATACTGATTTTGTACCCTGCAAATTTGCTGGACTTGTTAGTTCGTGTGTGTGTATTATGTGTATTTTTATAGGTTTTGTATATGTAATATCATGTCATCTTCAAATAAAAATAATTTCACATTTTTTCCAATATGGATGCCTTTTATTTCTTTTCCTTGTGAAATTTCCCTGACTAGAACTTTCAGTACAATGTTGAATAGAAGTGGTAAGAATGGTCATCCCTGTCTTGTCCTTGAAGTTAGAGGGAAAGATTTCAGTTTTTCACTATTAAGTTAGTTGTGGGTATTTATTTTTTAAATAAATGCTCTTTAACAGGTTGAGGGAGCTCCCTTCTGTTCTCACTTTGTTGCGTGTCCTTGTCATGAAAGGTTGTCAAATTATGTCAAATGTTTTTTGTGTGTCTATTGAGATAATCATGTATTTTTTCCCTTTTATTCCATTAACATGGTATACTACATAGAGTGATTTTCATATACTGAGCTAACTTTGTATTCCTGGGATAATTTGAACAAGGTCATAATGTGTCATATTTTTATTTGTTGCTGGATTTGGTTTGCCAGTATTTTGTTGAGAATTTTTGTATCTATATTTCTTTTTTTTTTTTTTGTAAGTAGAGCCATTTATTGTCAATTATTTCCTAGACTATTGGTATACAACAGAGTAAAAGAATCCATCTGAAAGCATAAGCTAGAGAAAAATAGGAGCATCTCAATCTACCTCTCACAGATACACATGCCCCAGATATTTACCATGTTATCATATTTACCAAATTATTAAATCATCTTCTGCTGATTTAATAATTTTATTGTTTTACAATTACACAAAGTTTGTTTTTGAGCTATATAAAACTAGACAGCAAAATATATGACATTGAACAGTGTAAAAGGGGTTAGTGGTTTACAGTCTATACAGGCCACAACTTTATATGCAAATGAATAAATAAAAAAATAAGCAAAATGTTCCTTCTTGAGTCAAGTGGAAAAATAACTGATTATAAGAAGTTACTGCACAGTGAAAGCTTCCTCTTGCGATTCTTTTTTTTTTTTTTTATACTTTAAGTTCTAAGGTACATGTGCACAACATGCAGGTTTGTTACATATGTACACATGTGTCATGTTGGTGTGCTGCAGCCATTAACTCATCATTTACATTAGGTATATCTTCTAATGCTATCCCTCCCCATTCCCCCCATCCCACAATAGGCCCCAGTGTGTGATGTTCCCCTTCCTGTGTCCAAGTGATCTCATTGTTCAATTCCCATCTATGAGGGAGAACATGTGGTGTTTGGTTTTCTGTTCTTGCAATAGTTTGCTGAGAATGGTGGTTTCCAGCTGCATCCATGTCCCTACAAAGGACACGAACTCATCCTTTTTTATGGCTGCATAGTATTCCATGGTATATATGTGCCACATTTTCTTAATCCTGTTTAGGGCTTCCTTCAGGGTCTCTTGTAAGGCAGGCCTGGTGGTGACAAAATCTCTAAGCATTTGCTTATCTGTAAAGGATTTTATTTCTCCTTCACTGATGAAACTTAGTTTGGCTGGATATGAAATTCTGGGTTGAAAATTCTTTTCTTTAAGAATGTTGAATATTGGCCCCCACTCTCTTCTGGCTTGTAGAGTTTCTGCCGAGAGATCTGCTGTTAGTCTGCTGGGCTTCCCTTTGTGGGTAACCCGACCTTTCTCTCTGGCTGCCCTTAACATTTTTTCCTTCATTTCAACTTTGGTGAATCTGAGAGTTATGTGTCTTGGAGTTGCTCTTCTCAAGGAGTATCTTTGTGACATTCTCTGTATTTCCTGGATTTGAATGTTGGTCTGCCTTGCTAGGTTGGGGAATTTCTTCTGGATAATATCCTGCAGAGTGTTTTCCAACGTGGTTCCATTCTCCCTGTCACTTTCAGGCACACCAATCAGACGTAGATTTGGTCTTTTTACATAATCCCATATTTCTTGAAGGCTTTGTTCATTTCTTTTCACTCTTTTTTCTCTAAACTTCTCGCTTCATTTCATTCATTGGATTTTCAGTCACTGATACTCTTTTTTCCAGTTGATCGAGTCAGTTACTGAAGATTGTGCATTTGTCACATAGTTCTTGTGTCATGGTTTTCATCTCTATCAGTTCGTTTGTGGACTTCTCTGCATTGGTTATTCAGTTATCCATTCTTCCATTCTTTTTTCAAGCTTTTTAGTTTCTTTGCACTGGATATGTAGTTCCTCCTTTAGCTCTGAGATGTTTGATTGACTGAAGCCTTCTTCTCTCAGCTCATCAAAGTCATTCTCCATCCAGCTTTGTTCCGTTGCTGGCGATGAGCTGTGTTCCTTTGGAGGGGGAGATGTGCTCTGAGTTTTTGAATTTCCAGCTTTTCTGCACTGCTTTTTCCTCATCTTTGTGGTTTTATCTGCCTTTGGTCTTTGATACTGGTGATGTACTGATGGGGTTTTGGTGTAGATGTCCTTTCTGTTTGTTAGTTTTCCTTCTAACAGTCAGGACCCTCAGCTGCAGGTTTGTTGGAGTTTGCCTGAGGTCCACTCCAGACTCTGTTTGCCTGGGTATCAGCAGCGGAGGCTGCAGAAGATAGAATATTGCTGAACAGCAAGTGTTGCTGTCTGATTCTTGCTCTGGAAGCTTCGTCTCAGAGGTGTACCCAGCCGTGTGAGGTGTGAGTTGTCAGTCTGCACCTATTGGGGGATGTCTCCCAGTTAGGTTACTCAGGGGTCAGGGACTCACTTGAGCAGGCAGTCTGTCTGTTCTCAGATCTCAACCTCTGTGCTGGGAGAACCACTGCTCTCTTCAAAGCTGTTAGACAAAGACATTTACATCTGCAGAGGTTTCTGCTACTTTTTGTTTAGCTATGCCCTGTCCCCAGAGGTGCAGTCTACAGAGGCAGGCAGGCCTCCTTGAGCTGCGGTGGGCTCCACCCAGTTCAAGCGTCCAAGCAGCTTTGTTTACCTACTTAAGCCTCAGCAATGGTGGGCACCTCTACCCCAGCCTCACTGCCACCTTACAGTTAGATCTCAGACTGCTGTGCTAGCAATGAGGGAGGCTCCATGGGCATGGGACCCTCCAGGCCAGGTGTGGTATGTAATCTCCTGGTGTGCGGTTTGCTAAGACCCTTGATAAAGCACAGTTTTAGGGTGGGAGTTACCCAATATTCCAGGTGCTGTGTGTCTCAGGTTCCCTTGGCTAGGAAAAGGAATTCCCTTCCCCCCTTGCGCTTCCCAGGTGAGGTGATGCCTCACCCTGCTTCAGCTCTCGCTGGTTGGGCTGCACCCACTGACCAGCACCGACTATCCAACATGCCCGAGTGAGATGATCCCAGTACCTTAGTTGAAAATGCAGAAATCACCCATCTTCTGTGTCACTCACGCCGGGAGCTGGAGGCTGGAGCTGTTCCTATTTGGCCATCTTGGGTGGCCCCTATTGTATCTATATTTCTAAGGGATTTTAATCTGTAGTTATCTTTTCTTGTAATATCATTCACCTTGGAATTAGGGTCATACTGTCCTCATAATATTCCTATAAAAGTGCTCCTCATGTATTTATCTAATAGAGTTTTTGAAGGATTGGTATTAATTTTTATTTAAACATTTGATAAAATTTGTCATTGAAGCTATCTGGTCCTGTGCTTTTCTTTGTGGAAATTTTTTCATTGTTATTGCTAACTATTAAAGAAAAAAAATGTGCCAGACAAGATGAGCAGACAGACAACAAGTGTTTTTATTCTGATCCTAGTGCCAGCATAGGGCAGAGGGTACAGAACACATCTGGATACCTGGTTCCTTCAAGAGATAGGTCTGGAAATGTTTTAAGTGCTGGAGAAGGCCAGGGAGATTATAGGCCATTAGTGTTTGCTAATTGGTTTTCCCAGACAAAAGTAAACCTTCTCCTGTCTTTATAACAGAAAGTAGCTTCACAATTTGGAGCAAGGTATCCTACTTCTACCTTCCCTCAGAAATGGGGAGATAGCAACACTTTTTTATTGGATGATGACATTTCAGAGAGATGGGTCCCAGTTCCTTGAGAAAGATATTCCTGAAATATATAATTGGCAAGAGGTTGGAAAAAAATTACATCTTCAAAGAAGCAGATAAAGAATTTATAATTACAAGTTTTCTGAATAAAATTTCAAAGAAAAGGAACCTCAGGGGCATATAGTGAGAAAGAAGTTTATTTAAAGTTTAGTGAAGCTGAGTAATGTTAATGCCATCTTGATCATCATTCCAACTCTTTGTTACAAGCCTATTCAGATTTTCTATTTTCTTGAGTCAGTTTTGATAGTTTGTGTCTTTCAATTGGCATTTTTTTTTTTTTTTTTTTT
>NW_016810872.1:205929-223780 GCF_001698545.2 Rhinopithecus bieti | reverse complement strand
TTTTTTTTTTTTTTTTTTTTTTAATTGCAGAGATGTAGTCTCGCTATGTTGCCCAGGCTGGTCTCAAACTCCTGGCCTCAAGCAATCCTCTCAACTCAGCCTTCCAAAGTGCTGGGATTATAGCCATGAGCTACCACATCTGGCCCAAAATTTGCCCATTTCATTTAAATTTTGAGATATAATTGTTCATTGTTCTTTCTTACAATTATTTTTATATCTCTAATATTCATATTAATTCCCTTTTATTTCTGATTTTACTACTTTGATTGCAAAATTTATAAAGAGCCCCTGTAACCCATAATAAAATGAGAAACAACACACAATAAATGAGCAAGGACTTGAAAATATGTCATAAAAGGACATATAAATTACCAAACAAGATTTTTTAGTTTTTGTCCTCAGAGAAATTTATCCATTTCATTTAAGTTGCCAGATATAGTGACATAAAGTTGTTTACTATATTTTTTATTATCCTTTTAATATTTGTTGAAACTATAGTGATGTGACTTGTCTCATTCCTGATACTGATACTTTGTTTTTTTCTCTTTCATGATTCCCAATTAACCTGGCTAGAGCATATCAATTTTAGTAATTATTTCAAACAGCAGTTTTTGGTTTTGCTGATTTTCTGTGTTGTTATGTTTCTATCTAGTCAGTTTCAGCCATGATTTTATTTTATTTCCTTCTCTTTACTTTTCATTTAATTTGCTTTTCTTTTTCTCTTTTCTAAAGGAGAAGCTAAAATCAGTACTTGAGATTCATCTTCCTTTCTAATATAGACCTCTCTAAACTCTACTCCAGCTGCATCCCACAAATTTTATTTTATTTTCATTTTATTCAGTTCAAATACATTCTAATTTCTCTTCTGATTTCTTCTTTGACCTACGAGTTATTTAGAAAAGTGTAATTTCATTTCTGAGCATTTGGGGATTATCCAGATATCCGTCTATTATTGATTTCTAATTAAATTTCATTGTGGTCAGAGAACCCACTTTGTAAACTTGGCTCTTTTTAAATTCATTGAGACTTTTTTCATGGCCCAGAATGTCTTTCTTGGTAAACATTCTGTGTGCACTTGAAAATATGTTTAATCTTCTATTAAGTGGAGTGTTCCATAAATGTCAATTAGATGTTGTTAGTTGATAGCACTCTTCAAGAGTTATGTATTCTTACTGATTTTCATCTGCTCTTAAAATCAATTATTGAAGTAGAGGTGCTAAAAATATCCATGCATAATTGCAGAGTTTTCTATTTCTTCTTTTTTCTATCAGTTCTTGCTTCATGTATATTAAAGCTCTGTTGTTTGATTAATAAATGTTTAGAATTGTAATCTTTTCATGATGAATTTAACCATTTTTTGTTATAAAATAATCCTCTATCTTTGATAGTACTCTTTGGTCTTAAATCTACTTAGTCTGATATGTAACCACTGCAAATCTACTTAGTCTGACATGTAACCACTGCAAATGTCTTTTGATTAGTGTTTTTGTTGCATATCTTTCTCCATCCTTTTACTCTTAGCTTATTTGTTTCTTTGCACATGAAATTTGTTTCTCATGGACAGTATGTAGCTAGGTCTTATTTTACTCAGTTTGAGAAGTTCCAACCTTAAATTGATGTAGTTAGATTATTAACATTTAGAATCAATACTGATATGGTTAGATTTAAATTTATCATCTTACATTTATTCCTGTTTCATCATCCTTGGCTCTTCTTTTCCTTCTTCTCTGCATTCCTTTAGATCAATTGCGTTTTGTGATTTCTTTTATTTCCTTTCTTGGTTTATTAGCTGTAAGTGTTTTACTGATTGCTTTAAAGGTTTGTAGTACACATCTTTAACCTATCACAGTCAATTCCAAGTGTTATTTGTCAGGTCTTAAATTTTATTTTATCCTACTTAAAAGCTAATAAATAAATTATCCTGTTGTTGTTTCATAGATACTGAAAGGAGGTATGATACTCTGAGGTCGGAGGTAATGGAGTATTACATATGGCACAGCAGGCAGTATGAGCATCAACATGTTTATGTTGGTTCCTTTTACCTCCCAAGTCTCACAGGGGTCAGTGGGGTGACATGAATGCATGCACAGTCAGTGGTTCACATTATAGAAGAAGAATACTTAACTTGGGGAACACAATATTTTATAGCAAGCAATAAACAAGACAACCCTTCCTCCCAGAGGAAGACTTTACCTCATTCCTCAACATTGCTTGCTGCAAAAACCATAATAACCTGGGAAGAAAGTGATTAGAACTTTGCATTCTTGCAAAGCCCAAAAATGTGGAAGCATGAAAGATCAATAGAATATCATCTCTACCAATAATATTTTACTACTTCATCTATGATATAATAACCTTATAACAGTATACTTCCATTTCTCCCTTTCTTGAAAATGTTACTGTTGCTCTCATACATTTTATATACACTTAGGTTTAAAAATATTATAAACCCCATAAAACTTTTGTTGAAATAGTCAATTAACTTTTAAAGAATTAAGTAAGCAAAAATATATTATTACTCAGTAGTTACATTTATGTGCTTTATCCTCATGAGGATCCAAGTCCTGGTTATCAGTTTCTCTGCTTGAAGAATTTTATTTAGAAAAATATTTATAGTGCAGTCTTCTGCATATAATTATTCAGTTTTTACTGTCTTAACATAATGGAAAGATATTTGCTGGGTAAAAAACTCTAGTTTGACAGTTTTTTCTTTAGCTACTTTAAAGAGTCTATTTATCTAGCTTTAAGATTTTGATAAAAATATCTAATGATATCTTTTAATATTTGTTTCTCTGTACCTAACTGATTTCCTTCCTGCCAGATTTTATGATTAGTTTGATCAAATTTGGAAAAATTTCAATCATTATTTTATTTTTTATTTTTGTGGGAATATATTTATGGGCTACATCAGATGTTTGAGACAGGCATGCAATGTGAAATAAGGTCATCATGGAGAATGGGATATCTATCCCCTCAAGCATTTATTCTTAGAGTTACACACAATCCAATTACACTCTTTATTTAAAAATGTACAATTAGGTTATTATTGGCTTTAGTTACCCTATTGTACTATTAAATATTAGGTTTTATTCATCCCTTCTAGCTTTTTTGGACCCATTAACCATCCCCACATCCCCCACATTACCCATTACCTTCCCCAGACTCTGGTAACCATCCTTCTACTCTCTATGTCAGTAAGTTTAATTGTTTTGATTTTTAAATCTCACAAATAAGTGAGAACGTGCAATGTTTTTCTTTCTGTGCCTGGCTTATTTCATTTAACATAATGATCTCCAGTTCCATACATATTGCTGCAAATGACTGGACCTCGTTCTTTTTTATGGCTGAATAGTATTTCATTGTGTATATGTACCATATTTTCTTTATCCATTCATTTGTTGGTGGACTCTTAGGTTGCTTACAAATCTTAGCTGTTGTAAACAATGCTGCAACAAACATAGGAGTACAGATACCTCTTCAATATACTGATTTCCTTTCTTTGGGTATATACCCATCTGTTGGATTGCTGGATCATATGGTACCTCTATTTTCAGTTTCTTCAGGAACCTCCAAACTGTTCTCCATAGTGGCTGTACTAATTTACATTCCCATGAACAGTGTACAAGGGCTCCCTTGTCTTGACATCCTCACTAGCATTTGTTATTGCCTGTCTTTTGGATAAAAGACATTTTAACTGGGGTGAGATGGCATCTCATCGTAGTTTTGATTTGCATTTCTCTGATGATCAATGATGTTGAGCACTTTTTCATATGTGTGTTTACCATTGGTAAGTCTTCTTTTGAGAAATGTCCATTCAAATCTTTTGTTTATTTGTCTTAATCGGATTATAAGATTTTTTCCTATAGAGTTGTTTGAGCTCCTATATATACTGGTTGTTAATTTGTTGTCAGATGAGCAGTTTGCAAATATTTTTTCTACCATTCTGCGGGTTGTCTCTTCAATTTGTTGATTGTGTCCTTTGCTGTGCAGAAGCTTTTTAACTTGATATAATCCCATTTGTCCATTTTTGCTTTGGTTGCCTGTGCTTATGGGGTATTACTCAAGAAATTTTTGCCCAGACCAATGTCCTGGAGATTTTCCCCAATGTTTTCTAGTAGTAGTTTCACAGTCTGAGGTCTTAGATTTAAGTCTTTAATACATTTTTATTTGATTCTTACATATGGTGAGAGATAGGGGTCTGGTTTCATTGTTCTGCCCATGGATATCCAGTTTTCCCAGCACTACTTATTGAAAAAACTGCCTATTCCCCAGTGTATGTTCTTGGTTTCTTTGTTGAAAACCATTTCACTGTAGGTGTGTGGATTTGTTTCTAGGTTCTCTATCTGTTCCATTGGCCGATGGGTCTGTTTCTATGCCAGTACCATGCTGTTTTGATTACTATAGCTCTGAAGCACAATTTGAAGTAGGTAATGTGATTCCTCCAGTTTTGTTCTTTCTGCTTAGGATAGTCTTGGCTATTCCGAGGCTTTTGTGGTTTCGTATAAACTTTAGGATTTTCTTTTCCTATTCATGTAAATAATGTCATTGTTATTTTGATAGGGATTTCATTGAATCTGTAGATTGCTTTGGGCAATATGGACATTTTAACAATATTGATTCTTCCAATCCATGAACATAGGATACTTTTCCATTTTTTGGTGTTCTCTTCAATTTCTTTCATCAATGTTTTATAATTTTTGATATAGAGATTTTTTCAATTATTTAGTTAATTTCTGGATTTTAATTTTATTTGTGGCTATTGTGAATGAGGGTACTTTTAAATTTCTTTTTCATATTGTTCACTGTTGACATATAGAAATGCTGATTTTTATTTGTTGGCTTTGTATCCTGCAACTTTACTGAATTTATTTATCAGTTTTAATAGTTTTTTGGTGGAGTCTTTAGGTTTTTCCAAATATAAGATCATATCACTTGCAAGCAAGGATAATTTGCAAATTATCCTTTCCAACCTGGATTCCCTTTATATCTTCATCTTGTCTGATTGTTCTAGCAAAGACTTCTAGTACCATGTTGAATAAGAGTGGTGACAGTGGGCATTCTTGTCACATTCTAGATCTTAGAGGAAAGACTTTCAGTTTTTCCCCATTTGGTGTACTAGCTGTGGGTCTGTTGTATATGGCTTTTATTATGTTGAAGTATGTTGCTTCTATCCTCAGTTTTTTTTTAGGGTTTTTACCATGATGGGGTATTGAATTTTATCAAATGTTTTTTCAGCATCAATTGAAATAATCATATGGTTTTAATCCTTCATTCTGTTGATATGATGTATCACATTGATTGATCTGTACATGTTTAATCATCCTTGCATCCCAGGGATATATCCCACTTGGTCGCAATAAATGATCATTCTAATGTATTGTTGAATTCAGTTTGCTAGTACCTTGTTGAGGATTTTTACATCAATATGCATCAGAGATATTAGACTATAGTTTTCTTTCTTTTTTTTTTTTTTTTTTTTTTTTTTTTGATATATCATTATCTGTTTATGGCATCAGGGTAACACTGGCTTTGTAGAATGAGTTTGGAAGTATTCCCTCTTCTGTTTTTCAAAGTAGTTTGAGTAGGATTGATATCAGTTTTTCTTTAAATGTTTGGTAGAATTCGGCAGTGAAGCCATCAGATCCCAGCCTTTTCTTTACTCCGAGACTTTATTATAGCTTTAATCTCATTACTTGTTATTGATCTGTTCAGATTTTGGATTTCTTCCTGGTTCAATTTTGGTAAGTTGTATGTAACTAGGAATTTGTCCATTTCTTCTAGATTTTCCAATTTATTGGCATGTAGTTGCTCGTAGTAGCCACTAGTAATCCTTTGAATTTCTGCAGTATCAGTTGTAATGTCTCCCTTTTCATTTTTGATTTTTTTATTTGGATCTTCTCTCTTTGTTTTTTAGTCTGACTAAAGGTTGTCAATTTTAATTAACTATTCAAAAACCAACTTTTGGTCTCACTAATCTTTTATATTGTTTTCTTCATTTTAATTTTATTTATTTATGCTCAGATCTTTGTTACTTCTTTTCTACTAATTTGGGGTTTGTTTGCTCTTGCTTTTTTGGTTCTTTAAGATACATCATTAAGTTGTTTATTTGATGTTTTTCCTCTTTTTTGATATAGGCACTTATAGCTATAAAATTCCCTCTTAGTACTGCTTTTGCTGTATCCCATAGGTTTTGGCATGTTGTGTTTCCATTACAATTTGTTTCAAGAAATTTTTAAATTTTCTTCTTAGTTTCTTCATTGACCCACTGGTCATTCAGGAGCATATTGCTGAATTTCCATGTATTTGTATAGTTTCCAAAATTCCTGTTGTTATTAATTTCTAGTTTTATTTAATTATGACCAGAGAAGATGTTTGATATTATTTCAATTTTTTGAATGCTTTAAGACTTGTTTTCACATCTAACCTATAATCTATCCTTAAGAATAATCCATGGGCTGAGGAAAAGAATGTGTACACTGCAGCCCTTTGATGAAATGTACTGTAAATATCTATTAGATCCATTTGGTCCATAGTGCAGATCAAGTCTGATGCTTCCTTGTTTACTTTCGTCTGGAAGATCTGTCCAACGCTGAAAGTGGGGTGTTAAAAAATACTTTGGATTTGCCCTCTTGAGCCCATTTTCTAGATCCTGTAGGCATGATTCATTGTTTTTAATTCTTGTTTCTTTTGTCTCTTCTGACTGTGTATTTTCAAATAGCCTGCCTTCAAGCTCACTAATTCTTCTGCTTGATCTGTTCTGCTATTAAAGGACTATGATGCATTCTTCAGTATGCCAATTGCATTTTTCAGCTCAAGAATTTCATCTTCACTATTTTCAATTGTTTCAATCTGTTTGCTAAATTTATCTGGTAGAATTCTGAATTTCTTCTCTGTGAATTTTTTTGAGTTTCCTCAACACAGCTCCTTTGAATTCTCTACCTGAAATTTCACATATATCTGTCTCTTCAGAATTGGTCCCTGGTGCCTATTTAGTTCATTTGGTGAGGTCATGTTTTCCTGTATGATGTTGATGCTAGTAGATTTTTTTTTTTTTTAGTGTCTGGGTATTGAAGAGTTAGGTATTTATTGTAATATTCACTGTCTGAACTTATTTGTACCCGTACTTCTTGAAAAAGCTTTCCAGATATATGAAAGTACTTGGGTGTTGTCCACTAAGCCCCAAGCCCAGGAACACCGTGGTTCTTGTAGACTCATAGAGGCACTGCCTCATTGTCTTGAACTAGACTTTAGAGAATTCTCTGAATTACCAGGCAGAGACTTTGTTCTCTTCCCTTACTTTTCCCCAAACATACATGGTCTCTTCCTGTGTTCTGAGCCACCTAAACCTGGAGATGGATGACACAAACACCCCTGCGGCCACTACCACTGTGACTGTGCTGAGTTAGACTTGAAGCCAGCACAGTGCTGGGTCTCACTCAAGGCCTGCTGTACCACTCCCTGGCTACTACTTATGTCGATTCATGACCCACAGGGTCTACAATAAGCAAGTAGCAAAGCCAGTCAGGCCTGTGTCCTTCCCTTCAGGGCACTGAGGTTCACCAGACCCCTTGTGGGTCTAGAAGTATAGTCCTGAAGTCAGGGACTAGAGTCAAGACCCTTAGAAATTGGCTTGATGTTCTAGGCTGAGGCTCAGCTGGCACTCAAACCACAAGATGCAGTCATTCCCACTCTTCCTTAACCTTTCAAAAGGCAGAAGAGCCCCTACCACTCCAGGCCATGAGGAGTGCTACCAGACTACCTCCAGTGTTCCCTTAAGGCCCAACATCTCTTAATTCCGCTTGTCGTGAGTGCTGCCTGGCCTGGGACTCACCCTTCAGGGAAGTGGGCTCCCCTGTAGTCCACAGCAGGTCCAGACACACCATCCAAGAGGCAAATCCTAGAATTGGGAATCCCAAGAGCCCTCTCGGTGCCCTGCCTCCCTGTGGCCATGGTGGTATCTGAGGTACAAGACAAAGTTCCTTTTATTTTTCCCTCTGCTTTTCTCAAGAGGAAGTTTTGCCCAGCAGCCACCATAGCTGAGAATGTGCTGAGTCTCACCTGAAGCCAACAAGTCTCAGAGGCTCACCCAAGGCCCTAGACGTAGTACCTGGCTATTACTGCTGGTTATTCAGAGCCCAAGGGCTCTTCATGTAGCAAGTAATACATGCTGCCAGGACTGAGTCCTTCCCTTCAAGGCAGCAGTTCCCACTGGCCCAGGGTGTGTCCAGAAATGTCATCCGGGAGCCAGGACCTGGTAATGGGCCTCATGACTGTGACCGGTGCACTACCCTGCTGTGGCTGAGCTGGTATCATAGATGCAAGACAAAGTCCTCCATACTCTTCACCTTCCTCTTTTCAAGTGGAAGAAAGTGGTCTCTTTTGGAGCTGTGAGCTGTGCAGCCTGGGATTAGGGGAGTGCTAGTGATGCTAGCACTTCTTTGGCTGCCCCAGCTGGTATCTTAGTCTGTTGTGTGCCTCCCCAGTCCACCGTCTCTGGGCCTAGTTCAGCACTAGGACATAAGAATTGCAATCCTTACAGCCTAGACTGCCTTTCAAGTTTACTTGGAGACACAGAGCCACTGTAGCTCTTGCTGGCAAGACTTGCAGGCACTCAAGTTCAGAGTGCTAGCATCCACGATTCCCCTGTGGCTAGGGCTGATTTAAATGTTCCCTCAACAGGCAGGTGTCAGTTGAGTTTGGTCTGGTTTTCCTTTTTGCTCCAACAAGACAGCACTGAGTTCAACGCCTCACAAGTGCTGTGTTGTTTCTTCCCCCTGTGCTCAGAGACACTGTACTATGTTACCACTACTGGGATTTGAGGAGGAGTGGCATCTACCCCTCTGGACTGTTTTTTCTCTCTTCAATGCCTCTTTCAGCAATATGAAGTTAAAACCAGGTAATATGAGTACTCGCTGGAATTTTGGTTCTTCTGATGGTGTTTTCTTCTGTGTAAATAGTTGTTAACTTGGTGTCCTTGCAGTGGGAGAGTGGGAACGATTGGTGGATCTTTCTATTCTGCCATCTTGCTCCATCTCCTACCTCAGCCATTATTTCTTAAAATACTGTTTCTGGCCTCACCCTCTTGGACATTCTAACTACAGGTACATTGGACTGTTTTAGGTTGTTCCACAGCCTAAATCTTGTCAATTTGGGAGGGTGGGGGTTCTGTATATTTTATTTTGGATAGTTTCCATTGCTATGTCTCTGCATTTGGTTTTTAAAAGTTTTATTTTAAAGACAGGGTCTCACTCTGTTGCCCAGGCTGGTCTCAAACTCCTGATTTCAAGGGTTTCTCTTGTCTCAGCCTCCCAAAGCACTGGGATTATAGGTATGAGCCACTGTGCCCCACCTCTATTGCTATGTCTTAGAATTAATTAATCTTCCATTTTATAGCATGCAATATGCCTTTAATCTGCCCAAGTATATTTTTATCTTGAACATTGTATGATTTATCTTTAGGAATTTGGCTTGGATCTTTTTACATTATCCATGCATATTCAACCTTTGCCCTAGCTTCTTGAAAATGTCAATTCAGTTACAAATAACTTTTAATGTCCTTATCTACTAGTTTTATAATCTATGTCATTTCTCTGTCAGTTTTATTTTCTTCTCATTATTGGCTGTATTTTTCAACTTCTTTGCATCCTTGATAATTTTTGTTTGGGTGCCAGACTTTGAGATTTGTTCTGGGAAGCAGATAAATTACTTTGGAATAGCTTAATCCTCTTAGGTTATGCTCTTAAGATATGTTAGGCAGGACCAGAGCAGCAGTAGTTAGTCTGTGATTAATTTAACCCTGCTGCTGGGGCAAGACCTTTCTTTAATTGATGCCCTGTGAATTATAAGATTTTCCACTTTGGCACCTGGGAACAGTCCATTATTCTCTGCTCTGCATGATTCTAAAGCACTATTCTTTGTAATTTGTTTATGTGGTTTTCCACCTTGATTTGGATAGTTTGCTTACTTTCATGCAAGCACTGATCATAAACTAAATATTCAAGGGGGAATCTCTGCAGGTCTCTGGAGTTTCCATATAGGTCTCTCCTCTATCTTACTCCTCACTTCAAACTCTAGACACCTTGGTATCCAAGGACTCCAAGCTTTATCTTCCTGACTCAAGGAGACTGCTGTGCTGTGACTAAGTTTTCTCTCCCTGCAGTGTGACCTGGAGACTTTATCTTGGCAGTCAACTAGGCCAATCATAGAGCTCAGGACAATGTATTGCATGTTATTGTTCAATAACTCTGTCTTGTTTTTGTCGTTGTTGTTGTTGTTGTCGTTTTCAGAAATAGGGTAAATCTGGTCTCTGTTTCTCTCAGAGCTGAAGTTTACAAATTTTTAATGACTGATGTAATTGTTATTACTGTAGCTTCATTCATGTTTTCTCTTTCATTTTGATTCACCTTTAGTAAGTTATTTTTCTAGAAACTGTTTTGTTTAAAATTTTACACTTGTTAGTATAAGGTCATTAGTAATATTCTTTTATCGTGTTTAAAGTTTCTGCTTTATCTGTAGTTATGATTATTTTATCATTGCAAATATGATTTTTCTTGATAATTCTTGTCACACATGTCTACTCTCTTAGACTTTTCAAAGACTCATAATTTAAATTAATGGATTATATCTTATCTTTGCTTTCTATTTAATAATATTACACCTAATAAGGTTTAGTATTATACTTATTTCATTCTTTCTACTTTCTACTTTGAATTTAATCTATTGCTATTTTCTAATTTCATAAGTATAACCCTTAACTCATGATTTTTATTCTAACTTTTTTTCTCTAAGCAGTTAAGGTTGTAGGTAACACACTAAGTAACGCTTAACCAGCATAAGTTTTGTTATATTGTAAGCTTATTAGTATTCTTTTCCAAGTATTTTCTAATTTTAAGTACAATTTGTTTTTTTCCTTTTGCTCATCAATTATTTTAAAATGCTGTTGTATTTAAATTTCCAATATCTTTTTCATCTGATACTTGCTATTCACTTATTTTTCTAAGTTTGTTCCTCTGATAAAAGTCTTTTCTCTCTATAGAATTAGATATTGAACTATTATGCTATTATTGGTCTCCAAGTCATCTCTGTAATTCCTTCAGTTTAAACAGTTCTGCACAGTTGTTAAGACCTATGTTCATGTACAAACACGTTCTTATCACCCCCTGTGCCTCAGTGCTTGATTTTCCTTCCTTACTCCCCAGTCTATTATGATCACTGGTTTCCAACCTCTGCTCAGGTACCATTTCATGCTCTTTCTAGACATTTGAGTATGAGAGGAAAGTTTTCCTCCATATTCTCCAGTGAGCATAGGTTATTTTCTTATATCCCAGTCTAACTCATCTTCTTTCCTATGAAATAGTCCTATGATTTTCTACCAATGGATAGGAGGCTGACTTACTTGGTCAGCTATTATCAATTTTCCAGAAGTTTTCCAGTTCTCTGAGTTTTCTTTCTTTGAGGTCTTCTCACCTTAACTCTGGCCTCACAGTGTTGCTTATTCCAGCCTGGTAGAATGAAAAGCAGTAGTGACTCTCCTAACTTTTCCTTTGCAGTAGTCAATTATTAAGTGGGATACTGAACACCAATTTCAGTGTTGTCTTGACTCCTTTTTCTATCTCCAAAGCAATTAAAATTTAACTTTATAGTGTACTAAAAAGCATTACATACTGGATTCTTTGTCTCCTTTATTCACACATACATTTCTTCATTATGTTTAACAGAATTCAGCTACGACTCTCTATTTGAGAGATTGCCTTGCAAATAATAAAGAGCTTGTCCTTGATTTCTTCTCTCCACCTAGTTGTAGTAATTTTGCTGCAAACAGCTCTTCACTATTGATTAGAGACCATATGCTGAGAAGTAGCTCAGAGAATAAAACCCGTGACTCTTCCTTTAGTAACGTACCAATCCATTGGGTTTTCCCTTGGATTCCCTCACCTGTAGAGGAGATATTGACTTGTGTCCTGTGTGTATATTACCCAAAGCTCTTCCGTGGCAAGATAACTGAGGCTAACTCTGTGTCATAATTCCTTCAGGGATGTATTTTACCCCAAATCCTGCTGAACTCCTTCAGGGGAATAGTTTAATGACCTATAAATAAAGCAACAGGAGAGGACATTTGAATCTTTGTTGCTGAGACTTATTGTGTGATAAAACATGGAAACTTGTATGGCCACCCACCATTCTCACTTGCCATATAATATTTGATTCCAGTATTCAGTTTAATGAGTAGATATGGTCATCCATTTGCATTTTCTTTGTCAGTGCTACTGTTTTTAACCCAGAGACCCAAACTTGTGAGTAGGATACAGGCTTTCTCTCTCAGTCAGATGGGCTCACAGATGACTTTTATTTATTTTCCTTTGATATAGTTCAGTCTCTACAGCCACAAAGCCAGCACTTGGGTGAATAAGAAATTGTGTAGTATGGTCAGCAGAGGCAAGACAAGACTCACACTGGACCATGTATCAAGCCCTGAAGGTTTGCTCACCGTGTCTACACTGAGTTCTAGGAAAACATGAAAACCTGGCAGTCAATTGGGCTTGGAATCCAGTTGTCTTTTGATTTTCTTGGCCTTTCCCAGTTGTACATTTATAAAAGAGAGTTAGATCATCGAGCAGTTTAGTAATTTAGGAACAGTTCTTCAAAAAACTATCAAAACCTTTGAACCTCCTCTGATGATTTTCATTTCTCTACAGTTGGTAGGGCATTGCTAACTGGTGTTTTCTGCTAACTTTCCAGTACTGGTGCTCACTCTGTGCCCAATATATTTGAAAAAAAAAATGGGAAGAAATAGGAACCAGTAATTCCAAATTGGTCCTCCTCAAACTATTCAGTAGTTTAAGAAGTGGTTATTCATGTTTTTTCCAAGCCCTGCAGAAAATAATTATTTCATCTAATTAAACTGACACTCTGGCTAATTGGTGTCCCTAATTGCCATGTTTGTTAATCAACGAAAAGTGGCAGTTGTCCCTGAAATATCTTGGACTTTGTTTCAAACTGATAGAATACCACAGAGAATAAGACAAAAATTATTTGCTCTCATAAACCATGGATATTTCCTTAAGTGTTTTGTGGTGGAAAGGAAAGGAGTGGAAGGTTTTGAAGATAAAAGAAAAGGGTGGAGGGAGAGAGAGATAATGAGTATGAGGGAATTAGAGGATTGGATTCCAAGAAAGTAGGGAGAGAAAAAAATATGAAATTCCCAAGATTAGTAAATCTTCACTCCTCTACAGTGGAGCACAGAGGGAATAATACCTAAGAAGCCTGCATAGTGATTCTAAATCATCTGGGCCCTAGTCACAGGGCCTCAGTGATTCAACAAATATTTCCATGCTCTCCTATGACAAACGAGCAGCAAAGCTGCCAGATCACAATGGGCCATGTGTGCTGGGACAGTAGAATTTCAGTGATGCACCTGCAGCAGTGACTGTAGAGAACTCTGGAAAGCCCTGGTGCTACATATGTCCCGGAAATCTTGCATATCCCTGGGGATTTGGAAGAAGGAGAGGGAAGAAGACAAGAGAAGAATGGCGATATCAATAAAATAGTAGTCAATACAATGAAAAAAAAGAAACTTTGGCGTACTTGAGATTTTCATCAAGACTAATATCTGCTGACGAGGGGTCAACTTTGTATACTAGAAAAAAATTCACAGGAGCTTAACACCAGTATCTTTTAAAATTAGGTTTACTTGATTATTGGTAAGCAATAAGTGAATTGCCAATTCCTAATATTTATGTATTTCTCAACTGACTGGTAATTTAGTTAGCTCTGACTATCAGTGATGACAGAAATAAGTTCTTGTTTTGTCTATTACATTCACATTTTATTAAGATGTCTCTACTCTAAATCACAATTTCTGGGATCAACTTGGCAATATCAAAGTTGAAAATGCAAATACTCATAAACCAACAATTCTGCTTCTATGCATATACTCTAGAGAAACACTCGCATATGCACAAAGGACACAGATAAAAGTATACTCAATGCAGTACTATTAGCAAGAGCAAAAAGCTGGGGAAAGTTTTACTATCTATCACTAAGAAAATGATTAAACAAATTTTGGTATATTTATTAGATGACACGTATAGCAGTTAAGGTGAATGGACTAGATCATTACATACCACATGGACTGATCTCAAAAGCATTATATTGAGTGGAAAAAACAAGGTACATAGTGATAT
Source organism: Rhinopithecus bieti (assembly GCF_001698545.2). Taxonomy (NCBI): domain Eukaryota; kingdom Metazoa; phylum Chordata; class Mammalia; order Primates; family Cercopithecidae; genus Rhinopithecus; species Rhinopithecus bieti. The sequence continues at coordinate 209,597 of NW_016810872.1, read as the reverse complement.
AACGTATTGAAACTTTTAAAATGCACAAAATAATACTGGCATTGTTTTTGCATTATGGAATATGTAAAAAGTATTTAAAATAAGAAATTCAGAAGGATAAGATATAGAACAATTCTACCATGAAAGAGAAGAACATGCAACTATAGATTGAATACTAAGGGATCTTCAACTGTTTCAGAAATGTTTTGTTAAATTAAAAGTAAACATATTTTGTGGTGCCAGGTACAGAGGCTCAGGTATGTAAACCCAGCACTTTGGTAGGCCAAGGCAGGCAGATTTATTGAGCTCAGGAGTTCTAGACCAGCCTGGCTAACATCAAGAAACACTGTCTCTACTAAAAGCACACAAAAATTAGCCGGGTGTGGTGGCTCACACCTGTAATCCCAGCTACTGAGATGACTGAGACAGGAGAACAGCTTGAACCCGAGGGGCAGAGGTCACAGTGAGTCGAGATCGCGCCACTGGGCTCCAGCCTGGGCGACAGACAAGGACAAGGCTCCGTCTCAAAAAACAACAAACAAAAATTGTGGCAAATAAAATGTCAACATTTGTTATTTTTTGTTATTTCTGGATAGTGTTATACACTGGTGTTTGTTCTAATATTCCCTGCCCTTTGGTTTAAAATTTTATAAGACTTTTTAAAAAAGTGATTTCTCCTCCCCATTCTCCTATACCAATTCTGTACAAGATTTCCAGTCATTCTTTAAATCTTTCATTCTTTCATTGAATATATATTGAGCATCTTCTATGCATTACAATTCAGTAGGCTGAAAACCTCTTTTGCTAAATATGCATGTAGACAAATAACATGAGATACAATCACCTAAAACGCTCCAGCAGAAGAGGCTGACTCCACGCTGTGTGTGTAGTGAGGAGGTGTCAAAGGATAGATTTAATATCACTGGGTATTCAGGAAGGTTTCTCAGAGGTGGAGAGGCCTTCTCATTTGTGTCACATCTGTGTGTGGGATTTAGTGGCATCCCATTTGCCTTCAGATAAGGCATTCCAGGATACAAAACCAGGGACCAGAGATACGATACTGCATAATGCACTCAGAAAGCAATAAGACATTATGCCTAGAATCAGCAGAGGAGACAATTCCTAGGACAGGATGTTAATGTCAAATGTTTTATGACTTTAAGATGGATGATGTCTCAGCTTATGATCGCCAAGGAAGCAGCTTCAGTCTAGTGATGAGAGAGGAAGCCAGGCTACAAGATGCTGATAAAAGGAGACCTACTTCTCATTATAGAAGTATGATGGTAAAGAGAAGGAAAAAATGAAGTAGTAGCCTTAGAAGTAAGAAAATTGATTCACAAATGTATCTGAAGTTTATTTTCAGATATATTATATAATATATGACTTTCAAATATATAACATACAGACTATCAGGCTTATAATAAGAATGGTTATTTGAGAACTTTTATTGAAGGGAAGTATAACAGAGTTCTGACTTTTAGCAAAGGCAAAAGAGCTATGAACTATCTTGTTATGAATTATGCTATTCATTTCATTTATCACTTACACCCTAATACTGTACTGAAAGAAGCTTTCATAAGCAATTCTGTAAGAGTGAAGTTCCATGGTTTGTAGAACAAAGAACACAGCATTTTTAGACAAGGGTATCTTTTTGTTTTTCTCCCTGAATGCAGTTTCCACAGCTTAAGGAAGGGGAGTCATGTTTTGGTTAACTCTTTTGGGAAGACAAAAAGGAGTGTTAATGATAATTCTGTCTATAAAGGCTTTATAATACATAGTAGGGATAAACAGAAGACTGGCAGTCCAAGGAAAGTACTGATTCAATTGTGTGTTGTGGAGGAGTGCTTGGGTACTTTGAGATGGCCAGAAATAGAACTGTTCCTCAAACTTTCTAGGCAGACCAGGTGCTACCCAATACAGGGACTAGGTTTTCTCTGTGCACAGCTGGCTGTGGGTGGAAGAGCTGCATCCACCCAAGCTGTGAATTGAAAGCCAATTTCTTTGAAATTGTCTTAATTTGAATGTATTCTCTTCCTCCTTTCACTCACCAGGTAGTCCTGAGCACGGGATATTTGTCAGTTTCTTGAACTACTGAGGGCAACAAGGGTCTACCTGATCCATCCTCACATTTATAATATTTTACATTTTATGAAACACATTCATTTAAGCCTGGTACAGGTATTCCAGTCTGTTTTACGTGGGACACAAAGGCTAAAAAGGGTTGAATGAGTTATCTTAACTGCTGAGAGGTACTGGGGGAACTCAGCCCTTAGGGAAGGTTTTCCTGCTTTATTCTTTCAATTTGGGAGTGCCGGTGAGAATGATTTAGGTCCCTCCGACAAACCCACTTTTAGTCCTTTTACCCAGGAAAAAAGAACATACTATTCTTGTCAAAGTTGGGAGCACCCCTTGGTTTTTATACAAATGATAAGGTTTCTACGGCCTATGGGCAGAAAAAAAGCTGTCCATTTTTCTCTTTGACTTCTAGTTGCTCACAAGGTGTATTCTGTCTTTGTCTCTTGTCATAAATGCATATTGGTGAGTGGAGCAGGCTAGTCATTTCCACCTCCCACTGCAAAGGCTGTGTGTGTGTGACAGTTAAAGACGTGGGTTCTAGAGTTTATAGCACCTGTATAATTCAAATTTGAATTATAGTTCAAATCCCAAATTTTCACTTACTCTTCTGAAGTTCTTCTGTTCATGTCTTCTGAATTGTTATGTAGGCTGGTTGCGGTGGCTCACACTTGTAATCCCAGTGCTTTGGAAGGCTGAAGTGGAAGGATCACTTGAGCCCAGGAATTGAGACCAGCCTAGGCAACATAGCAAGACCTTATCTCTATAAAAAATAAAAACTTAGGTGGGCATGGTGGTATACCTATAGTCCCAGCTACTCAGGGGGCTGAAGAGGGAGGTGTTTGAGCCCAGGAGTTTGAGTCTGCAGTAAGCTGTGATCGCACCACTGCACTCCAGCTTGGACAAGAATGAGACCCTGTTTCTAAAATATAATTTATTTATTTGTATTTTTTATTATTAAGTTATTTATAGTAATATGTTACATTAATTATTAATTAAAATTAATTACTAACAGATAAAAATTAATTATTAATATATTGACATAATATAAATATTAAATTATTTATAAATAAATAAATAAATAAATGAAAATAGTTATATGTGAAAACCCAGATGAGAGCTACCACACACTCTGCAGTAGTCTTCATAGTGCTATGCTCCCTGGGGTGTGCAAGGGCATTGACCAGAGCAAAGAAAAAATAACTAGAGCTTCTCTTTATATTACTTTTTATATAAAATATTAAGCTTTTCTCTTAATCAATATATGGATTAACACTGGTTCCTGCACTCATTGGCATCTTAGACAGCAAGCCAGGCCCTTGAGACATCCTGAAGGAAAAATGGGAGTTTCTCAAAGTGGAGGTGTTGACAATGCTGGTCTTACTCATTTGATTTTAGTGTCTTGTAACAAAGGTATAGTTTACATGCCATTGGTTGCCACCAAGGTAATTATTTTTATAAATGGAAGACCAAGAAATTTTTCTTTTTTAAATACTTTGTAATGAGAAGTGAAGTAACATTGAAATTTCACACAGAGGTTTGCCATTTATCTTTTGACAGAATATTAAAAACAGTTGTTAAAATTTGAAAGTTAAATATTTCTATTTTATAAAAAG
>NW_016810872.1:188321-205877 GCF_001698545.2 Rhinopithecus bieti | reverse complement strand
ACACACACACACACACACACACATTAAGTGTCTCTCTCAAAGAAAAGGGTGACATTTAAAAAATAAGTGAGCAAGTAAAAGGCACTTTAAAAAAATCTCTCTATTCAGAGAGCATTTCAGAAATGGATATTTAGAAGTTTCCATTGCTTTGTAATTTTATTGCTGAAAGTTTATTGCTTTGTAATTTATTGCTGAAAATAATTTGTCACATATAAAATCTCTTGTGCCTACAAAACTGTATGTACTTACAAAACTGAAAAACTAAATTTTCTCACCTGTTTAAAATCTTCCAAATGATTTTGTTCAGTGAGTTTGAACCCATTAATTAAAAAAAATCAGAAAATTATCACATTCCAATTTGTTTGTAAAGGGCAACTGATTAATAGCAGAGAAGATGAAAATTCGCTATCTGAATTTCAGCAGAAATTTTGTGTAATTGTTAGATGAGATTGAAAAATGAATTTCATAATTTAGTAAACATAGCTAGTATATACTTCTGTTTGAAACTATGCATGTTTTTGAGCTAGCCTTTCTTTTTTGGTTGTTGTTGTTGTTGTTTGTTTTGAGATGGAGTTTCGCTCTTGTCGCCCAGGCTGGAGTGCAGTGGTGCGATCTTGGCTCACTGCAACTTCTGCCTTCTGGTTTCAAGCGATTCGCCTGCCTCAGCCTCCCAAGTAATTGCGATTACAGGTGCCCACTACCACGCCCGGCTAATTTTTGTAGTTTTAGTACAGACGGGGTTTCACCATGTTGGCCAGGCTGGTCTGGAACTCCTGACCTCATGATCCACCCGCCTTGGCCTCCCAAAGTGCCGGGATTACAGGCATGAGCCACCATGCCCGGCCGAGCTAGCCTTTCAACTATGACAGCAAGTAACATCAAATACTGAAATAAACTGGACTTAAAACCAGACCTTCAAATATCTGAATCACAAAATTTAAGCCAAAATCTCACAAAATAAGACATTATCTACCACATTTACTATAAACAATATTGTGGAAGGAGTCAAAAGAGTTTGTCCTATTAATTTAAAAAGAATATTTAAATTTATGGTGAATTTAGTCCTTATGTAATGCTTTTAAATGTGCTCTGTAATGTAACAAATACTTAAAATTCGGAATACTTTAATAGTGTATTATGAAGAAGTAAATACACATGTACGGAAGGTGCATGGCTCAAAACCCTTTTACTGTTAGGTAAACCAAATCAGAAAGCTTCCTCTGTTCTCCTAGAAAAGACTGTGTACAGGCTCTGGTTACATTGGGGATGTGTTCCTGGAAGTGGTAATTCAAATGAGATCATTTCTGTACAGGATTATTGTTGTGTAGCCCCGTTGAGTCTTGCTTCCAGATACGAGTTAGTACTTGTAACTCTTCCAGATACAAAGAGTTAGTAATCACCCTTTCTTCTCCTTAAATCCCTGACGTTGTGATGCACTTTCAACTATTTTTTTCTTCCAGCTACTAGCCATACATTTGTGGGTGGTTACTCCCAATTACAATAATTATACAAGGCCGTTAGTAATGTTAGACTTCCTCCAATACCTTTAGGTTTGTTGATCTTCAATGTTTCTTTGACCATGATCTTGATGGTGCCTCAAACTGCTCTAAAATTTGCACCTTAAGGTACACTATTAATCCTCTCTTGTGTCTTAACAGCAGCTTTAGCAGTATTACTTGTCCACCTTTTAATAACCTTATTAAATCAAAACATTGTTCGCCAGAAAAAGAAAAGACAGGAACAGGATAACAGCAGAGAAACAATGTAGGTTACAGAACTCACTCTATGTAGGAAAGACCATAGAGAGTTCACTGGCTAAGTCCATAGTTCAAGAGAGCACGGAACAATCTGCCACTCTATTTTTCACTGACTATAAAACCCCTTTTTATTAACATGTGTTCAGAACTAGAAAAGTCAATTGAACTGATCCAGCCTGCCACTGAATTGCACTCTTCATACAAAATCCCTTTGACTAAGCTCTACTTCCTGTCCACCCAGAGCAGGGGACAATCCTTACAATCAGCAGACTAACTCTAGGTTTAGACACCTCAACTAATCTGTAAGTTTTTTTAGGGTAGGCAGTCATCTCACAGGTCACAGTTTTTTTAATGTGTCCCCTACAGTCATAGCTAGAGAGGTTAGTTGTATGATAGAGCTTTAAGCGATATTTGTTAAACTGTGCTGGAGTCGGCTGGTGAAATGAAACAATGAAGCTTGTAAAGTAGATCACAAATATTGACTCCCAAGTAATGTTATTTTGGTTTTGAACATGAATGTATCTCACACTTCCATAACACATACATTTTAAGAATGGATATTGAATTTTTCTGTGAAAACACAATTCAAATGGATTTGAAAACAAACAAACAAACAGAACTACATCCATTTCTTACCCTCAGTGCTTTTAAGAGGATTTACCCTCTTTTGTTTCCTTTCAGTGCTGAGGAAAAGAGATCGCTAAAGCTGAAACTAGTGTAATTTGATCAACACTATCTAAATTCCATCCGATTAGCTGATCTTTCTGGGAGGAAAGACACAGAAATCTGTCCCTCCTCTATTTTCCCCACTGCTTCACCTCTCTTTTTTATTAGAGCTTGGATTCTTCTGAGGATTTCGGAAAGACTGCTTTCCTTCTCTTTCAGCTCCTGCCGAAATGCATAAAGTAACTAAATAAACATCCACTGAAGACGTCAACAGTGGTTATAAAATACAGACTCCAAAGTCTATATTTATATGAAATTGGGCACCCCAGAAAATTTAGTTAGAAGTCATGATAACTGATGCTCGGGACTAACATCTTTTCTCGGCTCCCCTGGTTACCTTTTGGTTTTAAGCACTAGGTCGAGAGGGTTACAATCAACTCTTGTTTAACTCTTGTGGAGACTCCAAAGGCCCTGGTGCATTTTTGTATACTAATGTTACCCACCTTAAAAAACAAAAATCTGTCAGTGCTTTTTTCTATTTCCCTATTTTAAAAAAGGTGGGAGATTCTCTTCCCTCTCAGCTGTGTCTTCCCTCCAGAGGGCACCAGGTTGAAGGGAAGGGGGTGTGATTAATGCCCTTGAATGCTAAAGATAGCACATGGCACCTTTATTACATTCCCTTTATAGAAAATACTCATGTGTCTTATCTGTTAAAGAATACTATTTTTAGACTATTTTTTCCAATTATTTTCAATGTCTATAGATAATCCTGAATTTCATTTAAAGAGAGGCAAGAATTGACATACTTTTAGTTAATAGTCTAAACATGTCAATTTAAATAGGGTTCAGAGACCAAGGTTTTTCTTATTATGCTTTTTGGGAGGGGAAGTTGTGCTGATAAGATTTCAGGAGCCTATGGGAAGAAGGCTGCTTCAGACGTTCACATACAGGCTGAGCACTATTAGTAAATTAAGCCAAAATGCACTGGAAAGATTTAATGACATTTTTATTAAAAGCAGCAGAAAGTAAATATGCAAAATATGATACACTGAATAAGCCTATTTTCCCCTCATAAAAGGATATAAAATGAGAATATGCTAGTGGTACATGCTACAAACTTAACTTGGAAATAAATTTTGAGAGTACATTGGCTGGGTTCATTTTAACTCTCATCTGAAGATACATTTCTCATCATTTCCTTGGTTTCTCGCTGTCTTCCTTTTTCCTATCTGTGAAGCACCATGTTTTCTATAGTTCCCCTGCAGAAATTGATTTGAAAGGCTCTCTCCAAAGAACATTTCACTACTTTAGAAGAATATGAATTGAGAGTTCATAATAATAATTTTAAAAAAATAGTTCTCAACTTGGAAGAGTCCAGGAACAATTTCTGAGGAAATTGAGATCTTTGGAAATTGGGGGAATTTTTATTGGCTTAATTAAGATAGATTTTAAGTGTTTATGGTTTATTCACATAGTGGAGAAAGATTGACTTCAGTCTGTTCTTTCTCTCTCTGTGTATTTGTGTGTGCACGTCTACCTTATAAGGCAATACTCTGTTATCTACCTATGTATTTAGCTTACTTGGCCTTCCATTACATAATAAGTAATATACCATATGAGTGTGCTCATTTAAATGTGTTTATCTAATTATCGATAGTAACTTCTAAATTTTTTTTTCAGTTCTTGAGTGTTGGCTATTACATTTGTTTATCTACTTTACTCACCATGCACACAATATATAGTAGCAACACCATGAAGTTTTTCCAAAGCTACAATTATATATCTCTAGTGAAGTGAGGCTCAGAAGACCTTCTTCACATAGATCTCAACAAACTGCTGCCCGTATACCAATTGCTCTCTTTCTTGAACTTGCAAAATCACAGCTGGGTCTCCTTATGAAAAGAGAGCAGATAATAATTGCACTAAATATGCATTAAATTACTTTGCAAAATGATAGTGGCATTCATTATAAATCCTGTGTTTGAGGAGTTTAATCAGCTATTTAAATTTTCATCAGGATGCAAGTCGACATGTGAGTTCTTGGCCAAAGGCATTCTATTTACCACATAAATATTTGTTGATTAAGAAAAGCACAGGGCCCTACATTTTCCTAGGGTTTCAGAGGCACACAAGCATTTCTCAGGAGCAATAAATAAAAACATGAAATTTTTAAAAATCAAACTTGAATTTTGATACATTGTTTAGCTGGCAACTACGTTTCCTATGAATAATATGCCACTTCACAGTGATTTTATATTAATACTCATTAGGAAATCAAGTTTAGGAAAGTGGAATTAGAGAATATAGAACATGATAGTAAATTGTATTATAGAAAAGCAGCTAACAAATGCAAAGCAAGTGATTTGCTGATTGTATCACAAGGTTTTATTTTAGTTTCTTCTATGTTAAATCTTGTATACACCAGAGCACTTAAACCAAAATGAAAATGGAATATTTGAGGTTATAGTATTTTATTTTCCCATTTGCCTGTCCTGAATTACATATAGAGTTTGGACCTATGTTGATTAGCTTCAGAAAACAAAGTTGGTACATTCTCAGTCTGCTGGACTTCAGGAAGGGGATTAAGGGGAAAATGACTTCTGTCTTCATCACAGCAAGTGATTCATTTATGAAGGCCTAAGTATCATGCAAGTGCTGGCAAGAAGAACAGGAAGGAGGAAAGGAGAGGAGAGAAATGAACTGAGATCACCTTGAATTGGCTGGGACTGATTGGTTTCTAGATAACTGGATGAGATTTTTAAAACTTTGTCCTGCAATAGTTTAGCATTCTGAGTGAAGGGTAGGAATAGTGAATGTCTGTAAAAAATATAAATGAGACTGCTCAAGAGGAAAAGGGAGAAAGAAACATATCTGGATATTGTGCTTTTGCTCTTTGAATGAGAGTTTGTAACACAGTGGATGTTTACATTTTCATTTATTATTACACTTTTAATATCTGCTATTACTCTGACTGGTATAAAATAATACAACTGGAAAGGACATTAGAAAATTATTTAGACAAATCTCCCATTTCCTTTGCAGGAGATAGTTTAAACTATAAATGTGCAGCCTCATGAAAGGTATGTGATTATTTTGTGCACTCTGTTGTATCCACCAGAGTTGAAGTTCAATAATGAGAAGGACTTTTCTGTTCTGTTTGTCACCGTATTTACTCCTTTAACCTAGAATGATACCTAGAACACAGTAGATGCACAACAATTATTTTTTGAATGAGAGGGTGAAGAAATGAATGCATGTGTCCTTAGGAGACTAATGAAATGAAATGGGGCAAATGGCTTTTTAAGTCAGGAAGTACACTGTATTTTCAGGGGTTTGCTCTGAGTAGAGTGAAGCTACAAATTGAATTCTTAGGGCTACTATTCCTAAGAGAAGGGATAAAGATGATAGTGCTTTTTAAAAGTTTACGTGTGTGTGTGTGTGTGCATCTCTCTCTTCTTCAAAGGTGTCATTACTAGCAGAGATGGTTATCTTTATAATTGAAAGACATTTTAAAAAATGATTGGCCGCCAATTATTTTTTTAATTATTCATGTATATGGACATTCCCTTGTTTTCTAACTGCAAATCTTTTGAAGGCATTGGCTAGCAAATTGCCTCTAATGCAGAGTGTCTTTCAAAACCTTGTCTCCAAAAGTCTGAAATGCTGGTCTACCTGCCATTGGTAACCAGGCATATAACGCTCCCCTCCCAGGCAAATAACGCTCCCCTCCCAGGCAAATATCTTTACTTCACTGGACCTCAATTTCTTCATCTATTGATTGCAATTTAGGCTGTTTTGGGAGAGCTCCAAGGTTCTTTCTAGCATAATAGCCTATGAATTTGCATTCTAAGATCTACTTTGACTACTGCTTGCAACTTAGAATATATTACTATGTAATACTTCTGTGCATTTTAAAAATGTGCCTCCTTCTCCTCTTTGCTCTTAGTTCTCAGACTTCAGTTGACCAAGTGATACTACCATGTCTCTGCTCCTCTCCCACCGGGAAGTTGAGTTGGGTCGAACTTCCATGTCAGTGGACAATGTTTCAGGCACACATTCTATAATCATTGAGGCCAGCTGATGAGACAACTTGACTGTGGGATTAATGTCTCTGTCTTTCCAACCAGTGTTAATAGGACTCAGAAGTCAGTCATGTCAGTCATGACAGTAACAGGAAGTTAGAAGTAAGATATCTTTAAGTTCATGCCTCAAAGCAATGTGGGAGATAGGTCCCTCCTTTTCCTCTCTCTCTCTCTCTCTCTCTCTCTCTCTCTCTCTCTCTCTCTGTGTGTGTGTGTGTGTGTGTGTACTTGAATGGTGTGTGTGTGTGTGTGTACTCGAATGGGTGCATGCACATGAGCCTCCACCAGCACAAAGGAAAAGAAGATATAGTCCTAAAACAGAAAACCATCAATCCTTTCATAAATATAAACATTCTTATAAGTAAAATGAGAGCAAAATTTTTTAGCACCACAGCAGTGCCAACTAGTTCACAAAGCATCTCACTAGTTGTACAGGAAAAGATTAAATTCGAGCTCTAGTCTGTTCTCTAGGGTGATGAGAAGTTTTGTCTATTCACAATATCTTTAATCTTTCTATCCGCTTCTATGTACTTCAGGATAATGGCTCTGCTACCAAAATCTTTCCTGATTTTGAGCGTCATTTCCTTTTCCTTTCTTCCATTCATTTGGTGTTAATCATACACTTTTAACGCCTCTTAAAATTTTCTCTTTTCAATGTATTTAATCACTTTTCTATAAGTACATGTAAGATGATTTTTTAAAAATCCTCTCTTTTAAATAATTTTAAGTTAATCATACTGGTCGTGTTCTCACTCACTCCTTCTTTCTCATTAAATTGAGGATTGTGAGATTCCCTTGGCAAGGATTAAATGTTGATGTGGTTAATTGGAACAGCTTGTTTATCTGATATTTGGAAACTCACTGGAGCAATATTCGGTTTTCAAGGTAAATAAATTTACCCCTTTCCCTCAAAATTGTTGAACATTTTGAATTTTCAAAGTCAATGCCTGCCAACTCTCCTGGTTCTATCTTATAAACTCACAATTATCTGCAAATCTTTATCAATAGCCCTGTGCCAGGTTCCTGGAAAATAAAGGGCAAAGAGATTTAAGATACTATCTCAGACTACAGGGGAGAGAGAGATCATAAACATAAATATATTTTTGAAACTATACACTAGTAGCACATTCTCAATATTCAACGTAAGTGAGGCAAATAAAAATTACTACAGGAGTTCAGAAGTCAAAGCTGGGGCAGATGACTAGCTCTCCAGAGAAATAGAGCAATGGTTTTCTAGGCTTTAAACATGTGTCTGGAGATCCAGCTATTTGAGAAAGTGACCCATGCACCCCTAAAGGATTCACAGGTGGACTTCATAAACATCAAGAATTTTTTGAAATCACATGGGAATTTTTGTTTTTATGTTCTTATTTTTTTTCCTGAGAGAGTCTGTTTTTCAGTTCTGTTTATGCCTGAGGCTCCTGACTCTCCATGCAGGATAACTCCTGCCCAAGAACTTTGCCCATTCTGGTTCTTAGGGTGTTCATCTCCACTCTGACCTAAACACTACATCCATGATCTGAGTTTCTGCTTTATAAATCTGTGTGTAAATTCTTACCTTATGCCTCAAATTCCCACTAACTAAACTTCTGTTTGGCTTATATAAATGAGTTTCTCTCCTAACCACCACTTTTACCTACATGATCTCCCAGAAAATGAATTTTCTGTCCCTGAACCAACTTCTCAGAGCTGGTTTTCTGATATCGTCTACCAGGTTTCCAAATGCTAGCCACCTGTCTTCTTGTTCTTTTTGTTAATAGCCAGTGATCCTGGCTTGAACAGATGCTTTGAATCTTAGATAAGGTATAGGACTTTTGGCTAGTCATGTTTTAGTCCAGCCTGTCTTTTTCCCCTGATTAACTAATCTGCAAATTTCAGATCTGCCTTTGGACACATGATCTAATATTTTAAGCTATTAAAGTCTTTAATCCTTGACATTGTTATCCAACCCTTTAGTGTCCTAGATAGAAATTGTATATAATCCTAGATTTTCTTAACCCTCAGGCCTTTTAAACAAGGTCTTCAAAGTAATTTACCTAATACAAATTGAGGTGGGTAGTAGAGTACTATCGAGAAGTGTAGAAAACACTCCAGTAAGAGGTAGGGGAAACAATTTAAGCAAATTAGAGAGGTAGAAATCCTATAACATGTTGAGGAAGGAACAAATAATTATGTGACATAATAAATATTCTAATTATATAGTGGTTTTGATTGGAATAGGGAGTTGATATTTTTATTTACAATATCCTCTGGAATAGAGCTTCTTAAATTAAAAATTGTACAACATTTTAAGATGTTGGCAATATTGGTGCCTAAGAGTCATTATTTAATGCTTTTAATGAGTTTCTATTTGTAGATGATTCAAAATTCAGTATATCTATTATGCAAGTACAATCTTTATGGTACTTAGCTTCCGATGGGTTCTTGCACTGTTTTTACCATCACATTATATTTTAGAGCTACCATATGGTGGTAAAATGCCAAGATTCCAAACTAAACCTCGTTTCCTGAAATAACACACATTGGTAATACCCCATAATTGTCACTTCAGTGATTTTCTACAATGCTGTAAAGTATCAGAAAGAATTCATTTTATTTGGCAGTTTTATAATTCTAAATGTGTTTTTATTATTTAAAATATGGATATTTTAATTTTGAGTTACTGTACCATGGGATGTTTTTGTTTTATAAAATTGTCAACAGCATAAGCCCTGACTTTTAATTTAAGGTAGGTTTAGCTTGTAATTTTTGAAGTACTTTTATGACTAGAAGCCATTTTTTCAGTGATAATTAAAGTTATATTAAGTGAATCTTGTAAAATGTAACACCATAAACTGTTACAGTGGTGCTAATCTGATAAATCGCAAAAACAGTGAATGTCATTAGCACTTTAAACACATGGAAAGCAAACATAAAGGAAGATATAGAAGCAAACATAATGGTAGCCCTTAAAATTTGAAGTGATGAGCAGTGATGTTAACTTACAGGCTTAGTATCTTCTGAGATTCTTGCAAGGAGGTTAGATGTCTCAAATATATGTTGGTCTATTTATTAGAAGAGGAAAAATACCAAAAATATTTCACTAAATATTTGCCTTTGAAGGAAAATGAAGCTATGACTTGGTTAACTGAGCCTTTACCTACAAACAGAGAAGGACAGAAAAAATTGTGTGGGAAACACAGTAGGTCTCTGATAAATGTATATTAATTGTGTGAACCATAATATTATTATTGGAGCCATCCCACTTATTCTCCAGACCTTCTCTAAGCTTCCCTAGGAATTCGCTTATAGATCTATATTGGGTAGTATGGTGACACATAAAAATAACATATAAAAATAGGATTGAATTCCTTTGAGGCCCAGAGTTCCCCTTGAAGAGGAACAGCTAAGAAACCCCTTAGTTAGTGGTGGTTAGTGTAGCAGCATAGATCAGGACTGCATACGAGTATTCTACAATAGTCCACACCTTTGTAGAGTCGGGAATGAGGTCCAGCCCCAAAAGAGGTCACTTCTCTAACATGCTTGTCTCAACCAAATTATGTCTGAGAAAGTTTGTGACATGCAAGCTACTGAACTTTCTATCCAAAATAATCTTTTTTTCTCTAAAATCAAAATAGGAAATTATTTTTATATATCCATGGCATTTCAAACACAATATGAAAAATAATCCATCATAATTTTAAAGCGAGGGAAAGATAAATGCTTCTATTTGAATAGAACCGTTAAATTTTCTTATTAATGCACTTAGTACTATATGTTCAATGCAAAATATACCTTAACAGATTTTGATTTGCAATCTTAATTCGGTCTATCCTCATATACTTTTTCTTCTCTTGATGATTTGATTCAAAAAGTTCTTCCTCAACATGGAAAATTGCAGTTTTAGTAGATATGGATTTTGAGACAATCTTCTGGTGGAAAATTGGGAATGTGTGTGAGAAGTAATACTTCAGATAGAAGAGGAGCCCTGGTGAAATGCAGAGAAGAAATCACAGATGAAGGATGGTCCTGTTGCTTTTCCCTGAAATCACAGTATAGTGTCCCAGGTTTCTAAAAGAAATAAAAAATGGTAAATCGTAGAAATGTAATTGTTCACAGTATATTATACTATGAAAGATAAGTCATCATCCTGGGAAAATGTAAATGTGTTTCCCTTTTTTGTCTTATTTATTTGTTTCTTGGTCAAGGCAGAAGATAAAAACAGATTGAGTAGTCCCTCATCTTATCGAAGATAAAAACAGATTGAGTAGTCCCTCATCTTATCGACACAGCTAACATCACGTCTTGAGAAGGAAGCATCTTTTCCAACTTTCTTGCATAAAGATAAATAAAGCACTGGTGGTCAGCAATGCATGGTGGCGGGTTTCACAGGTTGCTTTAAGACTGAGATAGGAAGATGATGCAAATAACCCCAAGCCTTCTCTGTTAGATGCAGAGCAGTTAAAAGTGTCAGAGATTTTCAGAAAGTCTGGCCTAGATCTTCTTCTGTATTCTAATTTGTGCTGGCATTGGTTAGGTTCATGCATGAAGTTAATTCTGAATAACTAACTGTCTGTTTGTTTTGGGGCATGTTTGTTGGGTGGGATTAGGTGTTCATAAAATCTACTCCTCTGTAATACGTTGAAAAGGTTACAAGACTACCCACAATGTTATTGTTGCTGTTGCATTTTTCTCCTTTTTTCTCAATATATGAAGTGCATATATTATTTTGGTTTTGTTGGGTGTCTGGAAGCAGAACTCAACAATGTAAGTCAGAAGAGCAGAAAGACATTGAACATCTTTATGCAAGACCAAACTCCACTTCAATGTGTCACAGATTGCAACAAAACAAAATTCATTAATAAGCCTCTCACTAAAACAATGAGGACAGAAGATCCTGAAGTAGCTCCAGTAAGGAAGAAAAGGAAAATGAGAATTAATTGTAGAGTATCAGTAATTATTCATTTAAAATATATTATGTGCCCTTGCTAGTCTATTTAATGTTAGAGTTTCCTTTTATTTTGGTTAATATTAAAACATTTATAGGGTTGTCACAGGTACCCCTATGTGATCAATTTCCTAAACCCATGTCATAGTCCTAAATTCCTCAAGAGAGAATTTGCTTACAGCGGGGTGTTTTAATAACATACTAGAACTTAGAGAAGGACTACTATTTTATTCCTGAAGTGTTGTTTCTAAGATTAAAAGAGGCCCGTACTCTGACTTTTTTTTACTGGAAAAAGGGAAAGTATTTTAACCAATACATCCAGCCTCTTTCATCTCATCTTCTCTTATTTCCAAGTGGTAGTTAGGCACATGTAGATTTGGATCATACTGCTAACAGATGTCAGGAACATGGTGTTCAACCAACTGAACTTAAGTCCCATACAATAACATTCATGAGCTAACATATATCGGGCAATTTTAAGGAATACATCCTGTCAGTATTACCTGCTGTATTCTTTGTTTTCTGATGTCATCAGGTCTTATGATTTTTTTAACATACTGCAGCCATTTAAGAATATAGTACACTCCATGCCAATTTGTTATTCATAATTATCAATGCCATGTAGGGAACAGCCAACAGTTAGCTCTATCCACCAGCCACCCACACCCATGCAGATGTGAGAGAGAAATGCTACTCTGAGAGGTCAAACTCCTAAACCATATGTCTGGTAAGCAGGGCTAACATGGCTGAAAAATTCATTAATACTTCATATTTTATTTTCTTCCTCTGTTGCTGAATTCAGCTTTGAATAAAGTCAGTTTTGCCTTGAGGGACAATGTGTTGATTAATAATAATAAATATAAATAGACCACTTAAACACAGCTATCATTCTTTTTTGAGGATGGAGAGCAAAACAGCAGTAATTTTATCAGTATGGGCCCAAATTAAAAAGATATGGTACTTTGATTTTCATATTTTAGTATTTATTTGAGTTTAAATTCTTGTGTTATACTAAACTATGAATGTGACTGTGAAGTAGAACTCTTTGTCAACTCTTATATAATATTTACCCTGAGCAAGAAATGAACTTTTATTGGTTTTAAATCACGAACAATCGGAATTGCTAATTATCATAGCAATGCTGAAGCGTAGCCCTTTCCTTTCTTATTGCATAGCTTTGATTGCTATTTGGTTTTCCTTCCACACTGCCCACTGTATCTCTCTTAGTTTTATCTTAAGTTATATATTAGCCATAGTCCCCAAATCCTTCCCTTTATTAGCAGACAATTTTGGGTCTGGTTTTCAGTCATTGGGAGTTCACCCAGGAATTAAGATAATTGTGTGCTTTCCTCATTATCCCATGGTGACCTACATTAGTGTGTCTAGTGTTAACATAGAAGCCTGGTCTTAGACTCTTTGTATTCAAGCTGAGAGAACAGAAAGGCATTAGTAGGTAATTTTATTCTCAACACTGAATACACTTTAGAATAATCTGGAAAGCTTTCAAAAATATATTTATGCCCAGCTCCTATCCAATACTACTTCATTAGGTAAGAATGGGTGAGCAAGCTTGGGTATTTGAAAAGCTGATGCTTCCACTGTGCAGGTAGAGTTGAGAATCCTCTCCCAAGAAGTAAAGAGATGTATGCATTATCCTGAAACCTGTCAAGAAAAATCTCTCTGTGTGTTCTGAGAAACACTGCTTAAACTTTATAATTAATGAATGACATTTTTTTTTTTTTTTGGACGGAGTCCCCCTCAGTCGCCCAGGCTGGAATACAGTGGCATGATCTTGGCTTACTGCAACCTCCCCCTCCCGGGTTCAAGCAGTTCTCCTGTCTCAGCCTCCAGAGTAACTGGGACTACAGGTGCACACCACCATGCCCAGCTAGTTTTTGTATTTTTAGTAGAGACAAGATTTCACCATATTGGTCAGGCTCATCTCAAACTCCTGACCTCAGGTGATCCACCTACCTCAGCCTTCCAGAGTGCTGGGACTGCAGATGTGAGCCACTGCACCCAGCCGACATGTATCTTAGATTGCAGCATTTTGGCTGGTGAAAAATGATCAATACCATTTGGATATCAATTCTACAAATTATTCATTATATTATTTATTTGTTTTGTTTCTTGATTAATATTTGCCTTCCCAACAAGACTGTAGGTTATACAAGATCAAGGATTTTGTCTTTATTTGAGAACATTGGCTTTTTTCCTCAGGGCTTGGAGCGATGACCAACATATAATTTATATTCAATAAATACTTGCTAAATGAATAAAATATCAATGTAAACCAACAATGAGAGATGAATAGCAATTGTGAGAAAAAAGTTTCCAAAACATAACAAAGGTCTGTGTAATAAAATGATACCATAATAAAACACAAATACTATAATAAAAAATGATAGCTAAAAGATGTATACAAACAATTCAACAATTCACAGAAGAAATACATAATGACGAATTATTAGCTACTAAAAAAAACTTGCTGTAAGCAAATTAATATGTTAGTTTTCAAATTAATATGTTAGTTATGTACAGTTTTATGTATCAGATTAGCAAAGATTACTTAAAGGTATTTTTCAATGCTGAATAGGGTATAGTTTGATGAGGACTCTCAAACCCTACCAGTAGAAGTGAAAATTAGGATAACCTTTTGGGAAAGCAACTGGGAGCTATATATAAAGAACCCTAAGGATGTTAATTCCTGTTGATTAGTAAATCTCATTCATGGGATATATTCTGAGGAGATAAAATCAATTTTTAGTCCAATATTTGCATATGAGGTTATTTATCTTAGCATTTTTCAAATAGCAAAGATTGGAAATAGTCTTTCTTAAACAATAGAAGAATTAAAATATATCACAATATATCCTCATATGAGAGAATGTAATAATACCATAAAAACCACTGTTGAAAATATTAATGACAGGGGAAATGTTCCCATTATAATATCAAGGGAAGTAGTACGATAAAATACTAAGAATCTTGCTTTCAAACATATAAATTTGTGAAACATTAATTTGGGTGTTTGTTAATTTTTTTGTAGTTAGTTGTGTACTTGCAAAATTTTACATCTCATTTTATCTTATATAATCTGACCATTAACAATAACAGATGTTTACATAGATCACGTTCCATATGAGAGGCACTATTCTAAGCACTTTCTTTTTAAAACTTACTAAATAGGCATGATTATTATCCTCATTTTACAGATGAGGACATGTAAGCAAGGAATGATTAAGTAACTTGCCCAAGGTCACCGACTCATAAGCTTGGAATCTGTGCTTTTACAGTATTTTTTTTTTTTTTAAGTCAAAGAAAGTCAGTCTAGGAAATACTTTTAGGCTCTGAGGATGTCTGTATTAGACTCCACACATTGGACAGGGCTTACCCAAGGACTGGAAGAATTTAAGTTTTGTGGTAGTAGAGGGCTTTTATAGATCAAATCCAATCTCCTGACTTTTTGATGAATAAAAGTTTACATCTGCTTCGTTTAAGGGTGGAAACAGAGACACAGACCACTCCTCTTGTAGTCACTGATGGTTAACTAGAAGCTTCCCTGACTACCTGTCATGAATGAGATGAGGCTGCTACCCCTATTCTGGGCAAGGCAATTTTGGAAATAGCACATGCAGTCTTCATTGAACCTCAAAACCATGAGCTCTGCTGTGACTTGCTGACTGTGGCTGCTTGTAACTAGAATAGGGAAAACCAACTTCAGTTCATGAAATGTTTCTGCACTGCTGAGTACCCTGTTCTCTTTCCACATTTATTCTATTACAAGTATCAGAGAAACATTAAGTAAAAGGGAAAAGGGCTGGTGAGAATTAAATCACACCTCTCGGTTGAGCAGACTGAAGTCAGAAATTGTATTAGGTTGGTGAAAAAGTCATTGCGGGTTTTGCCATTAAAACGAATGACAAAATCCGCAATGACTTTTGCACCAACCTAATATGAAGTGTTGTGTAGCAGCAGTGTTACATCTGGTTTTCCAAAGATTGTCACTCAAAGATTTTATCAACAGAAAGGCTGACATCCAAATCCACTGTTAAACTATCAGCTCAGGCCAGACCCTTGCCGTTACTCTCAGTGTAAATAAGTTACTCTGTATAAATCTAAGCTTATATTGTGATGGTGCTAAGATTTGCTGACTTTAGATATTTCTGAACATTTTAGGGTACATTTTGTTCTCTTTTCTGAAACAAAATTGTTTTGATATTTTATTTAAAACACGTCATTAGAAACCTTTCCTAAGGTGGTGGTGAGATTTTCTTCACAGTGGCTTCAGTTAATAAAGCATTTGGGGATAATGAAGGATGAAAATACACAGTAGAAATGTAAAAATCCTTATATTAATGAAACGTAACGTATTATTGGATGCTTCATGGAATTTTCTATTGTCAAATCAAGGCTCATTATTCTGCACCTGAGTACCACAATCCCTAGAGTTCCATGGCATGTTTTAACAATAAGACGAATGTCCCGTTTTGTTTTATGAAACCTTGTTTTCCCTTTCTGACAGCCTTTTTCTCACTAGCTTTTACTGTGCTCTCAGAGGTTTGTGCCTTCAAATATAAATTCCCTTAAGTCATATCTTTTTCAATTGTGTGGGCTGAAGCAGGGTAGGGGCATTGCCATCAGATGAGAAATAGTTTAGTAAGTCTTGCTACAAAATCTTCATTGGAAGATTTTCCAATGTGTAATAAAATAGTTCTTACGTTGGGTTTAGGATGAAACCCATGACATCTATAGCAAAAACTTCATGGTATTTTGAGGCCCGATTTATTTAACAGTTCTTGTCCTTTCTGATCTCAATTGTGAACAGACATCTTGAGCAATATGTATTGAAGACCCTGTTAGAGAAAAGGAAATGGTTTCCTATTGCCTTCATTGATCCTCCTCTCAGAAATAATTTCTCCCTACTGTGTTCTCTAACCAGACTTTTAATGTGACCCTCTGTTTTCTGTTTGTAATCGTGCACAACTCTCTTGCTCACTAAATCATAGTAGGTGGGAAAAAATGAGTTATGGCTCATTTATGATTCTATCCCGCATGTTTAACACAGAGCCTGAAACAGTATAGGGGCTCAGTTGGTTTGCTTGAATGGAATTAATTGAATCAATAGGATCAATGCATTAATACCAAGTAGTGATTTCAGTTTAATTCTATGAAGGACCAAGATTCTTATCAGTTCACAGAAAGAGTGAAAATGTATTTTGAATAAATTTCAAATGCTAAATTAAGGTTTACTATTAAGTGTAAATCTATCAAAATTTTAAAAGAATTTCATATTGACCATAAATATAAACCTTATAGAGTTTAAGAAATTAAAGCAATGTAATCAATATTTTTGACAAAATGCATTAAAGTAGCAGAGATTAAAACAAAAAAAAAACCTGAAACCATTTTTTTAAAAGAACAAATCTCTCTTCTACATAATTTTTAGATCAAAGAAGAGATAAAAACAAATTAAAGAATTTCTAGTAAATAAAGGTACAACATTGTAAATTCAAAAGCTTATAGGATATGGCTGAATTCTGTGTGATCATGTGCAATTCAGCAAAACTACCTTTCAGTAAATTATTTAGTTCTTTATTTCAGTGTTTTTTTTCTTTTGTTACCGAGTTTCCCTTTCAATAATGAATAATGTGACCAACCAAGGAGAATTTTTTACTCTGTACTAAAATAATAGCTTGCAGTTAGGAATTATAAAATCTAAGGGGGCATCTTTAATTTTTTTGTTGTTGTTTGTCTAAGTGATGTCTTCCATCAAAAGTAAGAATAATTCTCTTAGAAGGTCCTTGTGGTGTCATATCACTTGCTGTCTGTGGCAACCTTACATTGTCACATTTGGGTATTGAAAATCAATAAAATGAAAGTTCATTATGCCCCCCAAAAAATAATAAAAATGAATCACTGGAAAACAAACTAAGAATACAGAGGAAAATAGTTGTTAAAATAGAAATGTAAATTAATGAATTGGGGAAAAAATAACAGAAATTCGGAGCTGCTTTCTTAAAAAAATTCCTGAAAAAGAATTTACTAGCTCACTGAATGAAAGAAAAAGGGAAATGGTGCATAAATAAGAACCCCCCCCCAAAAAAAAAAAAAAAAAAAAAAA